>NW_020643132.1:0-652 GCF_003573695.1 Papaver somniferum
CACTATCCCAATATTGGGTTTAGCTCCTCATTATTACAAAAAAAATAAAAATAAAAAGAGAAGAATAAAAACTATTATTGGTATCGGCTCCCGGATCTCCAAAACTGACAACCCCGACCCTGTTCTCGACTTCGTATATAAATAAATTTGAAGCAAACACTTTCCTTTTCAATCTCCAAAACCACATCACCACCCAATGGATTTGCCCCATGTGTTAACTATTGACATAAGCACCAAATCAACATATGCCGCATTGTCCTCCCAACACATTCCGTCTGACAACCATTTTGGTTTCACTGTCCGATTAAGACATTCCATGTCTAGCATAACTCAAAGTAGGAAATTAATTAATTAAAGAAAGTAATCATTTCCTTCCTCCACTTTACATGTAACCTGCCATATAAGCTTACGAGAATGGGATCGAGATCGTCTGTGCCACTGTTTGTGTGTGTCCTATGTGCCATACCAATAGAAACACGCCACATCATTCCTCTCATTAACCATGACTAACTAAATAGATTTTCTATTTATACAACACTAATCGATTAGGAAAGATAATTAATTAGTTAAAGAAGATATTACAAATCCAAGAGAAAATACCGTGTTTCTATTGGTGTGGCACATAGGGCACACCCAAGCAGTGGCACAGACG
>NW_020643132.1:663-1000 GCF_003573695.1 Papaver somniferum
AATACCGTGTTTCTATTGGTGTGGCACATAGGACACACACAAGCAGTGGCACAGACAATCTGGACCCACGAGAATGCCTTTTCAACTTCCCTTAATAAACCACTTCACAAAGCACATGCCAATTGTCTTTCCAACTTCCCTTATATATATGTAACCATCTTTCTTCGTACTCCGTGCGATTCAAAAAAATAGGCCGGTTTCATATACAAATTTGTACTATCTTTTTGAAACGGAGGAAATATATGATATTAATTTTCAAAAAACAAAAAGTAATTCTTCTCCATATCATGCGCAAAATATCATACGTAAAATTGGAAGTAGAGAGTTAGGCCAATGA
>NW_020643133.1:0-306 GCF_003573695.1 Papaver somniferum
AATATACTGGGGACTGTCGGTCCACCGATCATGACGATCAATTTCACATCCCAACACTCGTGGTTCCGGGCTCTCCAGTCATAATCATTCATCATAAAAGGAATGCTACCACCGGGACATGAAACCACGGTCATTACATCATCCCCTCTTGAGAGCAACCTCAGTTATGGTCCCATGACCAGGGTTTCAGAAGTAATGTTTCTATGACTGACAGAAACAAGGTGGTAATCAAGCACCATGCTCATGTGCCAATCAAGGAGTCCTGATCTCAATTTAATCAATGACATCAATCCTTCACCAACCGTT
>NW_020643133.1:317-1000 GCF_003573695.1 Papaver somniferum
CAATCAAGGAGTCCTGATATAAATTGAATCAATGACATCAATCCTTCACCAACCGTTCAAGACACAAGCGAATGGTTTAAAGACGCAACATGAGTGTTTTACAACAAGCCCGTCTGAAATAATTTTATGCTGTCATGTACAAACCGACGAGCTGGGAGAAATTGGTGAAGAATCTAGGTATGGGTCATATACCATTCTATTCGCATGGATGTCCTCTACAACATATCCAAAATTCACAACAATTGGAGAAACGATCAAAGAGTTGTGGACAAAACATTGGACCCCATGCCAGCTGTAAATTTTCTGAAGGTTTCCTGGAAGTTTACTGTTTTGTCGATTTCGGATCCTAAACAAGCTCTAAACTCAAAAATCTTCTGTGTTAAATCTTGGAAATTTCCTGGACTTGGGGATACATATTCAGATGTCGAAAATACGACCCCAAATGAAGATCCTACAGCGTTTTTACTAAAGGCTGAAGTCTGAAATTTCCTAGTGACGTATTTCGGCAAAATTACTCGTGTATTCACATGGGTTTTCATTCATTCACTCACAAATCAGAAATTTCATACTTCTATAAAGAGGTCACAGGAGATATACTTACTAGGGGAGTCTCTAAACCATTTGAGGGTTCGGCAATGTTGGAATCTCCGTTGGCGACTCCATTATCTTCATTCGGTTCGGGA
>NW_020643134.1:0-190 GCF_003573695.1 Papaver somniferum
TACAGTTTTGTAAAGTACTTGTGCGAATATAATGCTTATGTGATGATTATGTTATGAAATGTGTATGCGATGTTTATGCTATGAAATGCTTATGCAATGCTTTTATGATGCGAGTATGATGTTTGTATGATGAGAATGCTTATCTATTGCAATGTATAGCTAATGTTTGCGTTACTTAGCTCATTTTGCA
>NW_020643134.1:201-469 GCF_003573695.1 Papaver somniferum
TTATGATGTTTGTATGACGAGAATGCTTATCTATTGCAATGTATAGTTAATGTTTGTGTTACTTAGCTCATTTTGCCGTCTAAAATTGATGTAGCTTTAAATTGCTTCCATTATTCATTTCTATGGATTTTTCTTTAGTGTATGCATTCCTCTTCGTGTAGTTATTGTTCCTCACAAGTTCTTACTTGTGTTTCATCTTTCCTTTTTCCTGCACTATTAGTATCTCATAACAGTATGATCATAATATCAAGTCTGCGGCATTTTCACT
>NW_020643134.1:669-1000 GCF_003573695.1 Papaver somniferum
AAGCCTCATGACATTTGCGTCTTAAGACACTTATCATCTCCCTAATGGAGGGTGCCGCCCTTATCTACCCCCTGGTTGACCCTTCAAGGAGGCGTACTTCTACCATACAAGGTTAGCTCCTCCCATCTGGTCTTAACAACAACCAGTTGTTTTCACATCCTCTTATCCCTTTTACCTATAGGGCTTATGGTTACTAGACTGCACCCTAAGTGGGGTTTTCTTCGGGCCGAGTGCAGTACAAGCCAATACTTGTCAAGAATGGCAAGGACGCTTCAAACGCCCCTGACACTCTTGACTCAACCGTGTACCTCGGCGCCTTGATCAGGTTCTG
>NW_020643135.1:0-496 GCF_003573695.1 Papaver somniferum
AAGAAGATGGAGGTAACACCTTCTACTTCTAAAACTCCCGATCCTAGAGGAGGAGGTAAGAAAAAATTGGGAGCGGGAGGTAGAGGAGGAATTTTAGAAGAAGAAGCTGAACAAGTAAGAATTGAAAGACAAGAAGAAGGAATAGCTGAAGATGAAGAAGTTGATGATAATCAAGAAGTTCATCAAGAAACACAACCCCAAGGAAAACCCAAGAAAGACAAGAAAGGTAAGAAGGTGGCAGAACCCGAGAAAGAGAAGAACGATGATGATCGACGGATCACTGGTTTACACATTCCTGATGAAGATGACGTAATTACACCTCGATCAGATGGTTTGCCTCATGGTCTTCCGGAAGATGGAGGAAATATGTTGATTGGTTATGCCGATTCTTGGGCGAAGAAAATTTATGAAACTCCTGATCACAACCGTGCAGTCCGAGTATTGAGACACCAGAGGGCAGCGGAATGGAGTCTTGATGAAGAGGTTCCTGAGGTGA
>NW_020643135.1:611-1000 GCF_003573695.1 Papaver somniferum
TTCCGGGCTATTCAGGATGTTGTTCGGCTTACTATGAAACTTTCATATAATCCGAACTAGTGTCTAGCAAAAGGGTTGGAATTGGAAATTATAGGTTCGGCGCATGCAGTAAACAGATTCAGTAAGCCGAACCGTTCATCAATTGGTAGATTCGGCTCATAGATGTGAACCGAACCTCAACCTATTTCGCCGAACCATGATTCAAAAAACCTAACTTTTGATAATTGAGAGCTATAGAAGTGAGATTAAGTATAGGATATAAGTGTACCTGTGTATTAGAAGCATTGGGTTCCTCATCAATGTCTTCATCATCAGGATTTGGCTCATAAAAATCATCATCTTGAGTTTGTGTTTGAGTTTGAGCTTGAGTTTGAGTGGGTGTAAAATCA
>NW_020643136.1:0-370 GCF_003573695.1 Papaver somniferum
TAGGGGTAAGTTAGCAAGGTTAGTTAGTAAATCACTCATTGTAGTCTTCCCTGAAAGAACAAGACATAGCTTGCATAAGAACTTCCTTAGTTTAGGATCAAGATGTGGAATCAAATGCCTTCGTATCCTCCTAGTCTACCATCTGTAGCTGTAATCATCTTCACTGCCCTTGTCTAACAGCCTTGGTTTGTTTGTCTTTGTTTCACTGTTCTTGTTCACTGCCACTGATTTTTCTTGTCAACTGTCACTTGCTTCATTACTTCAATTCACACCCAAGTCTCTGTGGTTCGACCCTGCCTTGCACACTCACTACAACAGACCCTCTGCACTTGCAGGTATCATTTCTGTGACTCTTTTAGAGAGCCACCAA
>NW_020643136.1:433-1000 GCF_003573695.1 Papaver somniferum
TATGCTTTGTGAAAGCAATTGACGCATATTTTCAGTATTTTGAATAAACGAGGTGAGAGTTTCCTCTAGACTTAAGATTTTCTTATCAGACTGATTCTGAAACTGAGTTGATCCTGAAGTATTCTTAGTATAGCCAAAACCTGGGGGAACATTAGAATTACTAAACTGACCTTGGTCCTTAGACCATGAAAGGTTCGGATGGTTTCTCCAACCAGGATTATAGGTTTCTGAATATGGGTCAAACTTCTGACGGTTATCAAACCTAGTGTTATTATAGAGAGCATTGGCTTGCTCTTTATTATTCTGGCATTCCCAAAAAGGCTCTACTCTACCACTAGTGTTACCCAATTCTAAAGCTTCTAACCTTTTTTCTATAGCAGCAATTTTGTCATCTGATTCATAGCCTCCTTCTACCCTATTAACGTTTCCTCTACCTAGAAGAATTGTTCTCTTGGGTTCCCTACAATATTCCCATTGCTGGGTCTTTTCGGCGATTTCATTCAAAAATTCCATCGCCGCATCAACAGTTTTGTTTTCAAAACCACCAGTGCATAGAGACTCAACCAT
>NW_020643137.1:0-444 GCF_003573695.1 Papaver somniferum
TGACAGGGGCAGAAGACACTTGTCTGACACGAGCAGACCCCTCAACTACCCGCATTAAACACTCTGAGCAGTGTACGTGTCGACCAACCTGTGGAACGAGCGAGGATGCCTCTGCGGGATCAAGGGGCAAACGCAGACCTCCGCGTGATGGACGCAAGGACACAAGAAGATAAGGTTCCAACGGTCTTCAGAGATGGGTCCCACATTCTAACCTTATAAATACCCCATCTCCACCAAGAGGAAAGGGGATCGAAAAAGTCATGAAGGGAAGGAGAGAGAGAGAGAGAGATTGCAAGTGTAAATAAATCATTTAGAAGAGAGAAACATGTAAACCCAAAAGTCATTCGACTATTCGTGTAACCGTGAAGAACATAGTAAAACAACAAACCCCGTGGACGTAGGCTTTAGTGCTGAACCACGTAAACCTTGGTCTTATTTACATTT
>NW_020643137.1:455-1000 GCF_003573695.1 Papaver somniferum
CAAACCCCGTGGACGTAGGCTTTAGTGCTGAACCACGTAAACCTTGGTCTTATTTACATTTCAACACTTTACATTTGTTTAGCTCCATGGATGTTTACTTATACGTTTTGTTTTCCTTACTTGTACTTATATCCCATGCGCAAACGCCTCGCATGGAGTTATTAGATGAGGCCATGATAAACCCGAAGGTTTCTGAGCCAATGAATGAACACCAGGATATCATCATCACAATCTCATTAGATAATGATTGGTTGTGAACATTTGGACCCCTTCGTGGTTTGTGTGTTCACAACAGGGCCAAGAAATTAAGCTTCTCTCTTTAAGGATAACAATGCAGCTGTTCTAAGCAAAAGTTGGCAAATGAAAAGAAGAGTGCAGAGACTCTTAAAGAGCGAAAAACAAAATTCTTAAAAAATGCTACCTAAATACTAAAGGGTTAGGAATGTGTTGAATGATTAATAGCTTTGATGTTGAAGTGATAGTAACTTGAAACTGTGGTTTTGCTATATAAGAAGAGAGTAGGTAAAATAATGAAGCACAACACT
>NW_020643138.1:0-591 GCF_003573695.1 Papaver somniferum
ATTGACACTTATCTCCGTGAACCTTATGTCCCGATGGTTGTCGATAACAAGGAGTTCGGGAATGATAAAGAATTTCTCAAAAGAATTGTTGCCTAGTATATCTTCTTTTTGGTTTAGTTGGAAGAATAACTAGTGCTTTTAATAGCGATGATTGTGACTACACATAGATATTTTTGTTTTCATCTTCTTATTTTTTTAGGTTTATTGGTTTTTAATTCTAAAAATATTTGGAGGATGATGTTATTGCAGTATTAATCGTTATGATTTTTAGATATTGCAATTTGATTATGGGATATGTATTGTTTGCGTCCGTGAACTTGAAGGTCCCATATGCTGTCAAAAGTAAAGTTGTTCATGAATTGATATTCATATTAATGAAAGAACGAATGGACTTCTGACAATTACAAAAGTTATGCCTATGCAGTCATGTATTTGATGGAAAATAGGATAAAATCTTTTGTTTGACAAGGATAAAGTCTATTATGTCATTATGATGGAAAATAGAATAGATCCTTGTATGTTATCCACGGTATTGATCTTCATTGATCCATTTTGTTATGTTTTACCGTGAAGGCTCCATTGTGTGTCTTA
>NW_020643138.1:602-1000 GCF_003573695.1 Papaver somniferum
TATTGATCTCTTTTGATCCATCTTGTTATGTTTTACCGTGAAGGCTCCATTGTGTATCTTATGTTGAGCACCTTACAACTATGTCGATTAATATTAGCATTGTTGGTTGTTCCATGAGATGATATATGTTGAGCATTCTTGAACTAAATTAATCATCTTGATTGGTTATTTAGTTATTTGCTCTGAAAATCTTCTTGTGTCGAGCAAAATCTTTTGACAATTAAATCGGTTGCTTCGGTGATTAGTTTGGTTGTGTATTCGAATTAGATTAATTATAGGTTCTCTTGTAATTAATCTAGTTGAGTTTTTCATATATTCTACAAGTTCTTGAATTGAGTATATGAACGACTATACTAATCATGTTCTATTGGTTGATGTAGTAGTATATTCCGTAAGGT
>NW_020643139.1:0-631 GCF_003573695.1 Papaver somniferum
AAAGAGATTCTCCATGATACCCATATTTTTCAACGCACCCAGAGAATGAAAGACTTCATGCATGCTCATCAAATCAACTTTCTTGCAGTTCACGTATGTAGATGGGGAAAAACGATTTGCTGGTTTTTACGGAATTGAGGAGACGACCGTGCGGAGGAGACTCCTTGAACCGGGCAAAATATTCAACCTAACACATATGCACTGCAAGAAGGGAGTGCTTTGAATTCGAGAGATCAATCTGTAGTACCCCGACCTAAACCAAGACAATGGCCGTTCCAGAGTAAATTCGGTCACAAGAGAGGATGGGTCGATCTGTAGGAGGGAAGCTGAGAAATGTGTGAAATCGATGGTGATCAAAGATTGTAGGTGTATTGTGTATTCTGAATAAGGTAAGTTCTGAATGATTGAATCGCTGTTGAGAGTAATTGCTCAGATGATGAGTTGTTAATCTCTTGTTGTCTGTTTGACGTGAGATTCCCCTTCTTTTCAATCATGATTCAGAGACTTATTTATATTGCTGGAATTGTAGACACCATGATCCCATGAAGTGTGACAGTTGATGGAATCAAAGAGTGGGGAAATGGATCGTGTTTGAAACCAGTTGTTCATCGTGCGTAGACTTGGTCGATTT
>NW_020643139.1:642-1000 GCF_003573695.1 Papaver somniferum
ATGGGGAAATGGCTCGTGTTTGAAACCAGTTGTTCATCGTGCGTAGACTTGGTCGATTTTCCATCCACTACTTTGTTAACTCCTTCAACTGATTGCACGACTTGCTCACATTCCATCGTGTGTATGAACACACGTGTCGTAGACCGCCAGACCAAAATCCTAGTTAATATCCCCCCATGTGACACGATTGACGTCTCCTGGTGTAATTAGTCAGTTGTTGACTTCATGACTTCATGGGACGATGAGTCCATGTATTTGCTGAGTTGAACATGATTTTGCAAAACGTTCTGAGACTCATGAATTGAACGTGTATGTTGAGACAGAGGTATAATTCTCACATTGATAGTTGAGGCGAGCA
>NW_020643140.1:0-3492 GCF_003573695.1 Papaver somniferum
GGGGGGGGGCATGATACATGTGTATCTTCTTCTCTACGGTAACTAATGATCCTCAAGACGGGTTGGGGATATAATTGTAATTTAGAAGGATTGATGATTTAAAGAAGTATTCATATAAAAGGAAAATAGATTCCTATGAATTTTGGGAAACCAAACCAAAGTAAGGAATTTTACCTAGATAAGGAAATACTTTCTAGACAAGGTAATATTCCTATATAAGGAAATATACCTAGAAAATTAATTATTCCTAGATAAGGAAATAGAATCCTAAAAGGTTTGGGAAACAATTAATGCTATAAATAGAGATGTTTAGCTCATAGCTAAGACATCTGGAGTGTGGTTTGTGGTATAGACATACTTAGACCAGATAGGGAGGTTTGTGAGACAAATCACCTTGAGAGATTGTGAGCGTAACAAAAAATAATTGTAATGGTTTTCTAATTCATAATCTAGAGAAGATATTTTTTTCGAATCCGGTTTCTAGTGTGTTCTATTTTCTAGTTTTCGTCTATTATTATTTTGAATTTCGCCTCTATAATAATAGTCAACAAGGTACATAGATCAGTACGTATCAACGAGACTAATATTTTGGATCATACCGTTTCTTTCAACCTATATCAATGAATGAAACCCCTTATAATTTATAGCGAAGATGAATCCAATCTATAGCAAAGCTTAGCCTTTAATACACCGAATAGAATACCCCACGTTCTGAGGCCCGGAGGGACTCGACTGAAAAGAGAGGAACTGGCGTGACTCTCCCTATGGTCGAGTCTCTTTAGATACTCGAGTGTAAGCGATATGCTCAAAGAGACTCGACTACCAAAGGAAAGGGACCCGTAGGGGGTGAGACCTCATCACTCAGCCCCTAGGTCGGCCACAACCAACCTGAAGACTATTAAGGAATTTAGGTACTCGTACGTAGGTGCGAGGAGAGGGATGAAGGCACTTACCCATTAGGGTGGGGGACTCGACGTAAGAGGAGGGGAAGGAAGCAATCCCAGCCTCTGTGCGGCCGATCATTCCGCTGGAATCTCGCATTCACGCCCCCGTTTGACTGCCGCTCGAGGATGTAGTTGTAGATACGTCAGTGTCTTCTTGGTGGGTCCTTGGACCGCCTCTTATCTCATTTTAAGACATGATCTTGTCGTCTCCATATTTAATATGTCACATAGGCATCTCTTCCTCGCTACGGGTCAACACCTCCGAAATAAATGGAAGACTTCATCCAGTGACTCCGCGATGGCCCTCTGAACGATCAGAATGAGGTAAAGCTTGAATATAAGTTTTGTACTCTATTAATTTCTCAGTGCCTCTATGTAGTGATCCAATATGTGGTTCCGCACGTTCTAGTACCTCTTCGTTCATTTCCAATACTGATCGTGAAACACCATGAGCAACAGGATATTTAGGTCCGAAATTCGAAGTGAAAATTTTGATTTGCCCGTTTATAATCGTCATGCGAAAGAAAAGCAGAAAGGAGAAAGAGATTATTCCCCTAGAGCGTGTCCAGTACCACCACAGTACCAGATCATGCATCTCCTTTGCCTTTTTCAGTACCCAATCTCGAAACTTTGTTCAATATACTTGTGTTAACATTAACATATTTCTTGCATACTGCTTGAGCCAGGATCAAATTATTCTTTTTACTTTTATTCTTTACTTTACTTCGGTAGAACCTGGTGAACCAGGCGTACAAAAGAAAATTTCTTCTTTATACGATGAAAGAGAGACAAGGATAGCTCAGAGGGTAATACATGCGATAGTCCACATCATCCTCTAGGTGGAAATTCTAGTATTCTATATGTACATGTTCCTGCGGCTAACATGAGTATACTCGTTATCTCGTGACGGCTATAAACAGTTCCTTCTTTCTATTAACAAAACATCCCCTCTTTCTTCGATCTTTAGGTGCTTTTTCTACTTTATTTACCTTAGTGACTGGAGCTTTCTTGGGAAGACCTATGTGAGGCACCTTTTGGGTCTGGGATGCTCGTTTAACTTTTGTATTCACCGTGTTCCTTATTTACTGGGTGCAGTGCGTTCTCAAAAGATTTTTGTTGAACTGGCTTCCATTTCAATATGTGTTGGACCGATCGATATACTAATAATGAAGTTTTCAATCAAACGATGGAATACATTGAATCAACCTGGTAACATTACCCGATTTGGTACATCGATCCATGTATCTGTGCTCATTCCAATCTTGTCCAACTTTGCTAACTCACCCTTATTCACTCTATTCTTCTTCGTTGTGGAAATACGTCTTCTGATTCCCTCGTTTTTGGAATCCTCTGTAACACATCTTGGGGTGGGATTACTACTTAGATGCTTTCAGCAATTATCTGCTCCGCACTTTGCTATCTAGCGCTAGTTTACCATGGGCCCAATAACTGGTACACCAGAGGTGCGTCCTTCCAGGTCCTTTCGTACTAGGGAAAGGTCCTCTCAATGCTTTAACACCAACACCCGATATGGACCGAACTGTCTCACGACGTTCTGAACCCATCTCACGTACCTCTTTAATGGGAGAACAACCCAACAATCCCAGGTGGCGAAGAGCCGACATCGAGGTGTCAAACCTTCCCGTCGATGTGAACTCTTAGGGAAGATCATCCTGTTATCCTTAGAGTAATTTTTATCCGTTGAGCGACGACCCTTCCACGGGGAACCGTCGGATCACTAAGGATGACATACACGAGTCGCATGTGTACAACTCAACTCTGTTGTGAATCGTAGCAAAAAAAACTGTTGCGAGTTTTGTGACGAGAAAAACTGTTGCAAAAAATTTGCAACAGTAATTCGCAACAGGGCAAAGCTGTTACAAAATCTAGTTACTAATCCTTAAATTTGGTGTAGCGTATATTTACTCGGCGCTCATGCATGTTCCACATATCTACCAAATTATAATGGCCGGTCTCCTGTACACAAATGATCAAGCACGAACATATGCCGACATATATGTACTCACAATGTGCAAAAATGCCGAGAGAAGATCCATAGGTGCATAGACTGCCCTCCATATATCATATCATAGGGATAAGCAATGTGCAAAAGTGTGGTCCAGCAACTTTTTTCTGCCGGGATTTTCCGCAGCAAAGTCTGTCAATAAGGCTGGCATTTTCTAAACGATTCTCACATGCATTAGTCTTCTAGTGCATTTGTTTCACGTGGTGGGGAGATAGAGATAAAGCAAAGGCCATCTTCATTGACTAAAGTGAGTGGAAGCAACAAAGAGCTAAGATGATGGTGACTGAACGAGTTCGTATAGGCTTGTGCACAGCACAAAGAGGCAGAACCGTCTGAACCATTAGGCTAAAGTTGTTGAATTGCAGGAATAATGGACTCATGGTACTTGCCGGTGCCAAGTCATCCGGTGATGATATCAGTGACTTGAGTTCGAAAATCTTTAGCACTATCCACTAAATTCTTTACCAAACAAAAAATAAAAAAACCGTGATATGTATCAAGCTGGATGTGGTGCTATAAATA
>NW_020643141.1:0-546 GCF_003573695.1 Papaver somniferum
GCTCCAATTGTTAAGCCTATTGATAATTCTTCATGTGAAAAAACTTTCGTAGCTGGTAATGCACCTAAAACAAGGAGTCTACTTCTTTCAAATCTACTCACACGAGAACAGTTAAGAATAAATCCTTTAACTGCTATTTCTGCGGAAAGAAAGGACATTCTAAGCGAAGATGTCGGTTTCGTTGAAGGAATGAAAAACTTCACAACATGCTTGCATGGATGTCTAAAGAAGTTATCAAACCACTCTCTCACATTATTGGAGTAAAAGGCACTTTCGACAATCAAGAAAACTACTATGATAAGTTTTTTCTTAACTGTGCTTTTGAAACGAGAAATGGTAGAAGGAAGAATGGTCGAAGAGTAACTGACTTCTTAAATAACTCTGAAAAGAGGAAAAGACATAGGAAAAAGAAAGAAAAGTCAAGTTTTTTGTCTCTCCCTGGAGAAGGCCGCAATTCCAAGAGTTCAGCTCTAGATTGCTTACATATCAATAATCGAGTCTCAGAACTAAAGGTAAGCATAAACAGACTCAAACGGGGCATCAAAA
>NW_020643141.1:557-1000 GCF_003573695.1 Papaver somniferum
GCTTACATATCAATAATCGAGTCTCAGAACTAAAGGTAAGCATAAACAGACTCAAACGGGGCATCAAAAAATCATGGAAAGCGATTGACTCAGGTACTCCTAGTTCCTCTCTTAATAAAACTCCTTCAACTATGTCATGTGATTTGTCTCTAAATCCTTCTGAAGGAGAAAAAGAAGAAGTCAAAATTGATGAGCAAAATGCTCATCCTAATACACCATGACTGCCCAATACAACATCCCTCTTTTAATTTAAGAAGGATGCTCATTGTTCTCAAGAAGTGTGTCTTGAGAAGTGCTGTCGAGGTTGTATTTTTTCTCTTCTTGTTTTTTTTTAATTGATCTTTAAATTCTGTTGAGCTTCGCTCCAGTTTCTCTCTTGTAGATAATCATGATCTTTTGTCCTTGAGATTTTTTTTTCTTGTTTGCGTGTACTTTCTCTAAAT
>NW_020643142.1:0-310 GCF_003573695.1 Papaver somniferum
GTGTATCCAATAATACCCTTGAGAATGAAGATAGTTATTTACATAATCAAGATAACAAGGTTAGAATTGGTAGCACTACTTGTTTTGATGAGGTTTGATATTTTTCATGTTATTATGATGAGGATAGTGTTGATGGAGAATCATACTTATGTAGGAATAGTGATCAGGAAATGGTTACTCCAATTGAAATTTACAATGATAATATTATTTCTAGTTCAAATCCAAATAATTTTAATAATTATTCACCTATTAAAAAGGACGAGGATTTGACTAGAGATACCCTCGTTTTAGACGATGTAGTATTTCCTGT
>NW_020643142.1:510-909 GCF_003573695.1 Papaver somniferum
TAATCGTGGGATGCAAAACAGGGAAGATATTCTCAAAACATGGAAGATATTCTATTCTCGGAATTTTTGGATGGAAGATACGTGCATGGGTCGACTGTATTGGTTGGAAACAAATTCTACAACTCATAGAAGACGCGTGAAAGAGATAAACCAGGAAACAAATCCCATAACATGTCAGAAGAATAAAAAAAAATATATCGGGAATATTTTCATTCACTGCCGAGTAATGGGAAGATTTTTTGGATTAATGAGAAGTTATTCTTGGTCCAAAGGTGTATAAATATAACTCTTGGGTTAGCATAGAGGGGTGTCGAGAGTTTGGGGTCGAGAGAAGGTCCAGAGAAGCAGAAATCAAGAGTTGATGAAACTCTGTTTCTGCTGCTGCTGATGATGAAGAAC
>NW_020643143.1:0-380 GCF_003573695.1 Papaver somniferum
TAACCTAAAGTACTTAGGCTTAGTCTCAGAACATAATATTCGACACATTTGGAATATAAACGTTCCCACAGTTGGAAGAAAACTATTTGGTGGGAAAACAAAGTCAATCTGGGTATCATAGCCTGGGAAAACCACATCAACCAGAGGATGGGTTTCTAATAACTGAACTCCTTCATGGACATCATTAGGCTCGGGAAAACGAGTATGAAGGTTTGTAAAATGGTCGAGGCACAGATATCAAGTCCTAAGTGTGGGGACTTTCTGAGAGTTAAAGGTAAGGCACTAGGGAAATGATAATCACCCCCAAACTTAGAGTTTTCAGTGTCTCTAGATAGACCTCTAATTATTTCTTGATTTTCCGTATATTCAGAGTCCTTAAA
>NW_020643143.1:580-813 GCF_003573695.1 Papaver somniferum
TTCACAAGTCTCATTGAATATCTTAGACCGTTGTGTACTCTCTTCTCTTGAACTAACTGCACGTTCATACTCCCTTCGAATTTGTTGGTAGGTTTCTTCTAGAGATTGAACAGGTTTAGAAATGTCATAATCAGGACTAGTTTTTATACAATTTTCCAAAAACGCATGACTAGTACTATAATATTCCTGATTTTCTTGCTCGTAAGACCAATTCGTGTGTGGATAGTAATTGG
>NW_020643144.1:0-362 GCF_003573695.1 Papaver somniferum
ATTCCCCTAATCTCTTCGTCGTTGTCCAGGGGGAGGTCTGCTAAGAAATCCGCCAAAACTTGGGATTTTTGGGAATGTTGAATTTCATGAATGATGTTGAATTGGTCCAGGTGGGTGTTCCACTTGGCTATTCTGCCTACTTTTCCCGCGCTTTTGAGGACTGCTTCCAGTGGTGCTTTGCATGGGACGCGGATGAAGTGAGTTAGGAAATAGGTTCTCAGCTTTTGAGTAGCCCATACCAATGCCAGGATAAGTTGTTTGATATTCGTGTAGTTCCTTTCCGTAGAATTGAGGGTCTTACTGACATAATAGATAGGATGTTCTATCTTCGTATTGGTTTTGACCAACACTGCGCTAACTGC
>NW_020643144.1:562-932 GCF_003573695.1 Papaver somniferum
GACGTTCTTTGATTGCTATTTGGTATGTTTCTGTCCTTCGTTGGCTGCTGAAGTACCTGTTTCTGTGTTTAGGACATTATCATCTTTTGTCAAACCCCTCCCTGTGGTTTCCTTGAGGAACAGGTCTATGGCCTTTTCTTTCGCGGCTTCTTTATTTTTAATTCTTCGGGTTTTTCGCTGCTCTTCTTGTTCGTTGTCGATATGATCCTGAGTGGTTTGGCACTCTTTTGCAGAGACCCGATCTCCCTTGATTTCCATCACTCCCTCAGGTGTAGGGAATCTGAGATATTGGTAGTAAGTTGCCGCCACTCCTTTGAGTTTATGTAACCACTTTCGTCCAATAATGGCGTTATAGGGGGATGGGGCGTCA
>NW_020643145.1:0-443 GCF_003573695.1 Papaver somniferum
CTGCCAAACTAAAAGGTGTTGGCTCATATTTGTTTTGTGATTCCTCCAATCACTCTCTACATGATTGCGTGTCTTTTCAAAAGAGTCTAAAAGTTGCAAGTAATCTTCACAAGAGAACTAAACAACTGTTTGCTTCTCTAAAAAGACATACAAAACTATCATGAAACCCTAAACAGAATAGTACTGATAGTATGGGAGCTTTTGCTTTAAAATCAACATCACCCTTTCAATGATTTCTTGACAGTGGATGTAGCAGACATATGACAGGTGATCTCACTTGGTTCGTCTCATCAGACGACTATGAAGGCGGGCCTGTAACTTTCGGAGATGGGAGTTGTCATAAGAAAGAAGGGGACGATCAAATTACCTGGTGTACCTGAAATCCATAATGTAGTCTACGTAAAAGGTATGACTGCAAATCTTTTTTCTGTTAGTCAAATTTG
>NW_020643145.1:454-1000 GCF_003573695.1 Papaver somniferum
CCCGGCGTACCTGAAATCCATGATGTAGTATACGTAAAAGGTATGACTGCAAATCTTCTTTCTATTAGTCAAATTTGTGACAAAGGCCATCGAGTTGTCTTCAATGCAAATGGATGTGACATTGTGGACAAAACTGGGAAAGTAATTTTTCAAGGAACTCGTGGTAAAAACAACTGTTATCTTCTTGATACTCAGTTCAGCAATTGTTGCAATTTTACTAAGGTGGAATCTACACATCTTTGGCATGAGCGTTTTGGTCACATCAACTACCGTCTTCTAACTAAGATCATTAACAAAGAACTTGTTAGAGGCGTTCCCAAAATCAATGCAAATATTGAAGGTGTATGTGGTGCCTGTCAAAAGGGTAAACAAACGAAAGTTCACCATAAATCATCTCGAGATATTCTCACTAAAGATCCACTTGATTTAATTCATATGGATCTATTCGGACCAATTCAACAACCCACAGTTGCTGGTAAGAAGTATGCTTTAGTTATGGTAGATGACTACACCAAATTCACTTGGGTTGCATTTCTGTCTCATCAG
>NW_020643146.1:0-153 GCF_003573695.1 Papaver somniferum
AAGTTGGACCTAAAACCATTGCCAGATACCCCGAAGTATGTGTTTTTAGACCCGTCTGAAACTTTACGTGTGATTGTTGCTTCCGACTTGGATAGTGGTCAGGAAAGTAGGCTAGTGACCGTCCTTCAAAACAACAAGGAAGATTTAGGGTGG
>NW_020643146.1:164-402 GCF_003573695.1 Papaver somniferum
TTAATCCCAACCCGAGTGACCACGGGATGGCGTGTCTGTATCGACTATAGGAAATTGAACAAGGTCACAAGGAAGGATCACTTTCCCCTTCCTTTTATCGACCAAATGCTAGAGAGATTAGCAGGATATAGTTTCTATTGCTTTTTAAATGGCTTTTCCGGATATAATCAGATCGTTATTGCCCCAGAAGACCAAGAGAAAACCACTTTTACATGTCCCTTTGGTACATTCGCGTATA
>NW_020643146.1:413-608 GCF_003573695.1 Papaver somniferum
CCTTCTAGGGAGATGCAACGAAGACTAAACCCTAATATGAAAGAAGTAGTTCGAACCGAGGTTCTTAAGCTGTTAGATGCAGGCATTATCTACCCCATTTCAGACAGTAAGTGGGTCAGCCCGGTTCAGGTTGTTCCCAAGAAATCCGGTATTACTGTAGTCCAGAATGATAACAATGAGTTAATCCCGACCCGA
>NW_020643146.1:619-754 GCF_003573695.1 Papaver somniferum
GCCATTTCATGGTTAAATCAGGAATTGTTTTAGGGCACATCATTTCTTCAAAGGGTATAGAGGTAGACAAAGCCAAAGTTGACCTTATTAAGACTTTACAGGTCCCAAAAACCGTAAAAGACATTAGGCCATTCC
>NW_020643146.1:765-1000 GCF_003573695.1 Papaver somniferum
ACATAGTCATTACTGTTTTCTAGATGGCTACTCAGGCTACAATCAGATCGTTATTTCCCCAGAAGACCAAGAAAAAACTACTTTTACTTGTCCCTTTGGTACCTTTGCGTATAGACGCATGCTTTTCGGGCTATGTAACGCCCCTGCGACTTCTCAGCGTTGCCTGATGAGCATACTTTACGATATGGTAGAAAAGTTTTTAGAGGTCTTTATGAATGATTTTTCAGTGTTTGGT
>NW_020643147.1:0-310 GCF_003573695.1 Papaver somniferum
AATGTGAGACATTCTTTCTGAAGTCAAAATCCCAATTAATTTTGGGCATCTTTGTAGGCGCATTCAAATGTTTAAGGCGATCGTTGAAGGATTGTTTTCTGTACGTCAAACCTCCGTGTTAAGGTGCGGAGCCAGTGTATAGCAATGTGTTGAAGGATTTCACCTCACTTCCCAACTGGTTCAAAGCCTAAATTTTGAAAAATGTTGGGTGTCAAAGCCCATTTCATCTCACTTGTACCTCTAGAATTCTTTTGCTCCCCTTAGTCAGAAGTCTGGCTCCGCCCCTGCCTTGTTGTGCTAAGTTGTCGAG
>NW_020643147.1:321-1000 GCF_003573695.1 Papaver somniferum
GGGGGGGGGGGGGGGGGGGGGGGGGGGGGGGGGGGGGGGGGGGGGGGGGGGGGGGGGGGTTGGTAAGATTTCTGCTTCGGTGTGAAGGGAACAGGGCACAATCAGCCATGGGTTATGGTGTCAAAACAAAAGCATTTGCATCTTTGGGTTCCTTGGCTTTAAGCCCATATTATGCCATTCTTATCTTGCTTGCTGATTACTCTTTTTTCCTCTTCGTCTTTCTCCTCCTCTCTCAGACAAAAGAAAAAAAAGAATGAAAAACGTTTTTTTTTTGCAACCACTGGTCATTAGTTTAATAACAAGATTCAAGCCTTTTAATTAATCAGAAAAGCATATAATCCAAACGAAAGGCTCAAGGAAAAGAATCAGAAAAGAAGTTAGTACAGTAAGATCGAGATGTAAAACCTAACACTTAGTGCCGCCCCTGTACATTTCATGACTCATCTACACGTTTAATCTTTACTACTTTTTAACAATATAGGATACACCTCCAGAGAATGGAGATGAGTTAGATGACAATGTCTGTCTGCATATGTTGACAATATTTCATCATATATATAATTAGTTTCTGATATATGATCCCCCACAGACCGTTACTTTCGGTTAGAAAATAATCAGAGAATTCTAGCCATGTTTCATGCATCATATTTCGTGGTTCATAGTCTTAGACAAAGTATAA
>NW_020643148.1:0-321 GCF_003573695.1 Papaver somniferum
ATGTAAACCCAAAAGTCATTCGACTATTCGTGTAACCGTGAAGAACATAGTAAAACAACAAACCCCGTGGATGTAGGCCTTAGTGCTGAACCACGTAAACCTTGGTCTTATTTACATTTCAACACTTTACATTTATTTAGCTCCATGGATGTTTACTTATATGTTTTTTTTTCCTTAATACTTATATCCCATGCGCAAATGCCTCGCATGGAGTTGTTAGATGAGGCCATGATAAACCCGAAGGTTTTGAGCCAATGAATCAACACCAGGATATCATCATCACAATCTCTTTAGATGATAATGATTGATTGTGAGCGTTCG
>NW_020643148.1:332-1000 GCF_003573695.1 Papaver somniferum
CACCAGGATATCATCATCACAATCTCTTTAGATGATAATGATTGATTATGAGCGTTCGGACCCCCTCGTGGTTTGTGTGCTCACAATTTGGCGCTAGAAACAAGGACTTCGTCCCGGTAAAATATTTATCTTGTCCTGTGATTTCATTTTAAATTGGCATATGATTGCTCTGATTTATCAGCTCGGACCGTATAGATCATTCGTTAACTGTATTATGTTCAAAAACCCACCTTTTATCTTCGATAAGAGTTATTGTTCTAATCCGTCGGATTTACAATTTTCGTAGTTTTTATACTAAGGATCTCCTTTAATAAAACTTTAACCCGTATATTATAACTTGCATGTATTAATTCTCTCCTGGAAGATTGTATTTCGCCAACTAACCCGCTTCACGCGGATATTCCCGTTTTTGTTGTTTGAAATAACTTATGCAGAAAGAACGTATTGTGAGTAAAGAAGGCAAGTTTCGGCGAGATTTCATTATCAACAAAAGGGCACGTGATGGAAAAGACGCAGGAAGCAGGAAAATCCAAAGCTTTGTCAAAAGAAACACCCAGGACAACCCCGATCATCACCCGAAGCAAGCAGAAAGGAGATAAAACTAAAATGACCAATCGAAGGCAGGATACCGCAGAAATCACTTCACCCATGAACGCTAATTCAGTTGC
>NW_020643149.1:0-1000 GCF_003573695.1 Papaver somniferum
ACTAGTCTTGTTATCCCCAATAACCTGGACAATTATATGCTAAGAATATTGTGCAGATCCCAATTGTAAGGAGTACAAACATTCTTCGATGGCAAAGTCACAAAATTTTTTCAAATCCCCATCTAAAGATCAAAAAAATTATTTAATAGTTTTCTCACACAACTTAATCTTAGATTTAGTCCATGTAAACACACACTTAACGAAAACCAATCCATCATGAAAAGATAAAAATCTACCTTTCCAAGAAGCCAAAGTATATACATTTTGTTTTATTAATCAACTTCCCAGAGCTTTGCTAGTACGCTCCAAACAGTTTCATCAAGCTTTCTAAACTTCTTTTAACACTTTTCCAGAAAATAAAAACATCATCAATAAAAAACATATCGGTTGCATGGGAACAATACAACATAAAAAAATAGAATCGGAGACCAGGGATCTTTCAATGACAAAGAGAATTCGAGACAAGGGAGCTTCATTTTTCAATACCAAACAAACACATAAAAAACCACATGGATCCCCATTGACTATCACTGAAATTCTATCAGACTCAAATATATCTAAAAAAATCACACCAAAGTTGAAAAGATACATACTTCTTCATCACCTTGAATAAAAACTCCCAACTGACATAATTATAAGTTTGAGAAATGTCTAGCATCATATGAGCTGTGTGAATGGGCTTACTAGCTGGAAAGTATTTATGTCTTAATACCCTAATCGATAAAGCATTAGTTTCACATAGCATTGTCCAAGCAAACTTTCCAAGGAGATCTCTGTTCAAGTAGCGAGTTTTTTTTATTGCTAAACCCACCTAACACTTTTTGGCAATGTTAATTGACTGTCCTAAATATTTGATAAAATTGATACAAATGTTTTGAAGATCTGTAGCAGTTACCATTTGGCTCTAGCAAAAATCAGATAATTATCATTTAAAATATAAATGACTTATTGATGATTTTTTTAAGAGTCGGATTAAGAAGATAAAGTTGGTGATCCGATA
>NW_020643150.1:0-572 GCF_003573695.1 Papaver somniferum
ATACAAACTGCAATGTGGAAATGGATAGAACTCTGCTAAATTTCTAACCTTTCACAGCTCCTTCCCTGCATGGTTCCATTCCATATACGACCCAGGAGTATAAACATTCATCAAACATTTCCATTAATCAATTCATCGGCAAAGCAAACTCAAATCCATACAAATGAACCATATCTCGAGCTTCTTATCACTTGCTCTATCAACTGGTGAACAGCCACAAGACTCGTGGCTAGATTGACGGCAATCTTGCTTCTTGAACTGGTCACAACTATAGGAGACTACGGCAGCAGTAGCTCTTCTTCTTAGCTTAGATTCGGTTTCTCAAGAGAACCCAACCTAATTCCCTTTCTCTGCCAACACACATGCCAACAACATAAGGACTTGCAAACAGGCCCTTTGTTAGTCTGGACTGAGTTGTTTTCTCAATGAGCTAGCTGGGGGGGAAAAAACGGTTCCGTCCAAAACCGCACAAAAAAGAACAGATTAGTCCACTCCGATCCAAATAGGAACAGATTAGTCCAAAAAAATGTATAAAGACGCTGCTATCCTTCGCACGCTTTTAATAAAGCACA
>NW_020643150.1:583-1000 GCF_003573695.1 Papaver somniferum
TCCAACTAGGAACAGATTAGTCCAAAAAATGTATAAAGACGCTGCTATCCTTCGCACGCTTTTAATAAAGCACACGTGCAGCGAATGGATACAGTTTTGTAACTGACACCATAAACGTAGTTGTGACACGTAGCTTGGAAAAAAAAACTGCATTAAAAACTGAATTAAACGGCGTAACGGACAAATCATTTATTCCTTCTTTTTCTTTTGAAGACTGAAAAGCAGAAGAAAAAAATCAAAACTACTCATACCTCAACATTTTGAACCCTAGAAAATTTTCAATTCACAGAAACGTTCAGTCAAAAACTCTAACATCTTACAAATCAAAACAAGTAGATGGTTGAACAATCAGTAACATCATGTTGAAAGGAAAAAAAGTAGCTTCAAAGAAAAACGCACCACCAACAGTGGAAGATT
>NW_020643151.1:0-301 GCF_003573695.1 Papaver somniferum
TAAAAAAAAAAAAAAAAAAAAAAAAAAAACGATGTTTATATTCAGAAAAAAATATCAGAAAAATACCAAAAAAAATCAAGTATTTATCAATTCCATCATCTCTTGTTCAAAAAATAAAAAGAGATTTGTCAATGTAAATAAGAGTCATGTAAATAGTCATCTTTTGTTGTTTCGTTGTAATAAGCAAGGAAGGGTGTATGTCATTGATGTACAACGCGAGAAATTGTGAAATACCTCCAACTCATTCACAATTCTCGTAAAGTCCGGACAGCTAGCTAGATTTCGACCTCAGTTCTTAGCC
>NW_020643152.1:0-1022 GCF_003573695.1 Papaver somniferum
ACGATGACACACACTCAAAAGAAAGTTCTTTAGTCAGCTATAAAGAAAATTTGGTCTGGTGCCTCTGTTGATTTGAAAATAGGTAGTCTCCACTAATGATTGATTAGCAACTCTAATAATGCATTTCTCCCTGCTTCTCATTTGCATCACCGACATGATTAAATCCATTCTTTAACACTCTAACAAGTAAGAAATCCGAGTGTAGTTCCCTAAGACTTCCAAGTTCAGTTATGTCGGTCAGAATTCTCTATGTAAACATACCTAGAAGTATGCTAAAATCTCTACAAGTTGGAGGTTTTATGCAATTTTTAAAAAAAAAACTCTGTATGCAAAATATCCAAACACTCCCCCACACTTAAAATTTACACTGTCCTCAATGTAATTGACTCATCCTAAGTAAAATCAAGGTGGGAAATCCTAATATGATATGCAAAAGAAGAAAACTAAAAACAAAAAGATAGAAAATACAAAACCTATGGGTTGCCTCCCATTTAGCGCTTGGTTTAAAGTCGTCTGCCCTACTTTCTTGTCATCGTCCGTAAACCAACAATCTGAAAATCTGGTAGTTTGCCCAGAAAAAAATCTGCAATTCTAGTAACAACTTTACACAATGATTATCATAACATATGAATAATGAAATTTTTATAGCTTGAAAGCTTCCCCCACACTTTGTCCTTTTTACACTCGAAAGTGGATAGAGAACATAAAATAAGGGAACTTCTATAGGTTCCTCGGCTTGGTGAACCTGCACAATGCTAGAATCAAACACATCAAGTGGTGGATACGTAGAAGCAAAATAATCCGTAAGAATTTTAGAAGCACAAATACTCAATCCTAAGTAATGTGGATCAAAATATTTAGAAATATGCAAAGGATTAGACAAACCTTCCACAATCTCTTGTATTACGGGATCCTCATCAATCTCAAAGAATTGCAATGAATTATTTACCTCGTTTGTATTGTGGTCATCTATAAAACTATTTAACCATTCTTCGTCAGTTTCTGCTTCAATCAAAATCTCA
>NW_020643153.1:0-619 GCF_003573695.1 Papaver somniferum
TTTACGAGGTGACTAATCCTTTCTTAGTCGGGCTGAAGACTTTAAACTTAGCACTTCTTGGGAGGTAACCCATTCTCATGCAACACGATAATATCTTTCCTTATCTCTTTTGCTTCAAATGGTAACAGTTTCTCCTTGTTCATGCTTTTAATTTCACCTTTGGAACATTGAGGACAATGTTAGATTTAAGTTTCGGGGTATAGGAGAAACTTTTTAGTTGCAATAAACTTTTTAGTTCCAACTGGAATAAATTCAATAAAGTCGACCACTGGAACCCTTGTATATGCCAGTTGTGTTGACCTAGAGTTAGGATTATCGACCACTGGTACCCTTGTATATGCCAGTGTGTTGATATTAGTCAGACTAGTATCTCAGTCCATTAGGATAGGTTCATTTTAGCGGAGGCCTTCAGACAGATATGAGAAACACCGTTCACCTAGTAAACATCAAAACCATCTATGTTTTTCTATATCCATCTTCTTGATCTATCCATGTGATTAGTTTTGACTCCGGATATTGATGTCCATAGTGCGACTATCTGAGTAGAGATCTGTCACTTATATATGAATTTTAATATGCTTGAGTGAAAACTCGTGTAAAACAATTGGAATTTCGCATC
>NW_020643153.1:630-1000 GCF_003573695.1 Papaver somniferum
ATATGAATTTTAGTATGCTTGAGTGCAAACTCGTGTACAACAATTGGAATTTCGCATCAGGGTACTTCCTCCTGTAGTCAATAAGTATGCCAACCAAGGAGATTCTTTAGTGCCTTCCAAGGTTCTGTGTAGATAGCTAGAGTCTGGAGTATAAAGGTTTTGTGGGTATACCTCCGGTAATCCCTCCGGAGACAACACTCCGCTATTAGAGAAACCTAGGGGTTTAAAGGATTATTGCATACGCTAAATGCAATCGACGATGCCTGCGACAGTGAGTTAGGATTTTATTTTCTAGATTTGATTTGCTCGAGGACTAGCAAATAATAAGTTTGTGGGTATTTGATAGACATATTTTTGTGTCTGATATAAT
>NW_020643154.1:0-580 GCF_003573695.1 Papaver somniferum
TTTTTATTTATTAGGTTTATCATCTACAAAACCTTTCTTTCATGTGTTCTCTCGAAGTTCTCCTCACCGACACCATCTTCATCCATTCTCCCTGTTCTCTTGAGCTGTCTATCTCTATCTGATCACGATAATTCCCTATAAACTCGAATTCCATGACTGCAGCTCCATTCTCGTTGACCATCATTACCGCCGTCTTAACTTCTTCTTGTTTCACTAATATATTTCCACCATCTTCTTGTCTTACTCCATCGCCTTCCATGTCTTCTCTAGCTTCTCAGCCAACTAAGTCAGATCGCAACAGCCATATTCTGGCTTTGCCAATCTCCATAATTCATCTTTATTGTCAATGACCGAGCAAAACCTTCCATGGACACTTCTCCGTCCGTGAGTTTTCAAACTCCCTGAACTTTCACTTTTCTCTTCATCATCTCACGTATACCAGGCCCTCCGTGAGAATTACTTTCTTCTTTTTCTCCTTTCCTAACTCAAACTCCATTACTGCCATCACAAGCCACAGCAAAGACCGAGTTCAACTCCATCATTCTTCATTACTGATGAGCATAGGCATCATCAGTTCACC
>NW_020643154.1:591-1000 GCF_003573695.1 Papaver somniferum
GGCAAATACCGAGTTCAACTCCATCATTCTTCATTACTGATGAGCATAGGCATCATCAGTTCACCAACCATTACAGACTCGATCTCAATCTCAACAACCAAGCTCGAACTGTCCATCTCATATCCTGTTATTCCTCGTTCTCAGTTGATCATCTAGCTCAGTTCTCTATAGTTCCTCCCTTCTTGAAGTGGCATCATCTATCTTCTCTATAACTACAGCTAACCTCGACTCCGTATGCAGCAACCTGTTCTCTCCATTCTCGAGCTCGTCAGTCAATGGCAACAAACCATCACTATCTCATCACCGAGCATCATTGCCATCTTCCATCGCCAGCCAACAACAACTAACCATCATCGGGTCTTAAGCATCTTACCCACTCCACAGCCAACTTTCATCTCCACTGATCTTC
>NW_020643155.1:0-174 GCF_003573695.1 Papaver somniferum
TAAGAGATAATCTTGAAACTCTACGGATGACCAAAAAAATGTTTTTGTTTTTCACTCCACAATTAACATCCATGATTCACAAACCAACCAACCATTTTCGATTATTACAAATTATAATGTCTTAAGATTGTTGGTCGCAATAATTAAAATAAAGAAAAAATCAAATAAGCAAAA
>NW_020643155.1:185-380 GCF_003573695.1 Papaver somniferum
CCACACACCCCCACACTTCGACGCATTCATAAGAAGGTCATCTACCTATCCTTAAATCATATGGAGTTTTATCTGATCCTTATGGGTACTCTATTCAGGATATACTAGTTAACATGACTGCCTCCCCCCACAAGGCCGCAGGTAATCCTGAACTAATCAACATGACAATTATCATCTTCTTAAGGATACAGTTGT
>NW_020643155.1:391-637 GCF_003573695.1 Papaver somniferum
ATCACATGTTCAACATGTTGCCCTTAAGACATTAGCGCCCGGTTACACTCAAGAGTGATGTTATAGCCCTCACAGGACCGTTAAGGAAAATCGTGAACTCTTAAGAAACGATATAAAATATTTTCCCTTAGGGATCCCTCTAAAATATAGAGCAACCCATTTCCCATAGATTTTACAAAAGTAGTGAATTTCTTTATATAATGGAATAAAACAATTTAAGAAGTGGAAACTCCACAATGTGGGACT
>NW_020643155.1:648-1000 GCF_003573695.1 Papaver somniferum
TTTTTGAACTTCAAGTTTATACATCTTAAGGCTTCTAAGGAATCATCCTTATCCCTAAACAAGTATACAAGACAGTACCTCGTACAATCATCTACGGAAGTTATAAACCATCTTTTACCACAGTGATTTTAGGTTGAACTCATATCATCTAGGCCTAACTGAATTAATTCTAAAAGCTTAGAATTACTCTGAACATTTGTGCTAAAAGGTTTTAAAGAAAATTTGATTCTTCACAGATTTCACTTTTGTGTTCAAAGTTCAAACTAAATTTGGGTACGCAGCCTATGCTATCCAGTTAAGCATTGACTTATAAGTTTACGGTTACAAGCTTACCACATAAAACAATCAATCA
>NW_020643156.1:0-262 GCF_003573695.1 Papaver somniferum
TGTGAGCCTGTGCAACTGGAGAAGTTTAGCAGCAACATCAATGGAGAAGGTGAAACGAGCATGGCTGTTAAGGATCGAGCAAGAGAGAGGAGAGCATAAACGCGGAAGCATAAAAGACTACATCGATAATCAAATTCGGTGTATCAACTGTCATGGCTCAACAGCCTATTTATATTGTTCACAAACTTGACGACCACTCAAGGTACTTTCCTAATTAAGATCAAACTCTAAACATAGACACTTTCCTAATATAACTCTCACA
>NW_020643156.1:273-554 GCF_003573695.1 Papaver somniferum
ATTTTTTTAACCTAACCCTACCTTCTCTGTGACTTTCATAAACCAAAAACCCACAGCTTCAATATCGTCTCTGTTTAGGAAAGACACAACTCGTGTAACAGCAACCAAACTAGAACAACATCGAACCTGAACTGTATGATTGCCAACGATAGCAACATGACTTGAAAAGCCTTCGAACACTTCTTTCTTCAAAGCCTTCACGAACAAACTTCACGAGAATACTCATCAAAAATCAGCAGCACTTACCGCAGCCTACTTCTTTACCAAAAACGAAAAAACTT
>NW_020643156.1:754-1000 GCF_003573695.1 Papaver somniferum
AGATAGAGTTCAATGGTCGTGGCCAGTGATGGTTGATGCTGCAGACGCGATGCAGGTGGAGTTCAGTTCACGGGATTGTACTCGAGTGAGATGGAGCTTTTGAGGTGTTGTGGTTGACTATTCTGCGATTGCAATGGGATTTGTTTGTACTTGATTCTGTTGCAGTTTCCGTGGGGGCCTTGAAGCCAAGAACTGGATGGGCATGGACTGAAATTAAGTTAGTTTTGAAGCAGCAAAGTCAGGGTC
>NW_020643157.1:0-1000 GCF_003573695.1 Papaver somniferum
GTCTAAACCAAATAGTAGGTTTCCGATAAAAAGGCTGGGTCTAAATTATAATCGGGAATCCATCTTTAACACGAGACCGAAGAAATAGAAATAAGTGCACAGATTTCGAGTTCTTTATCATTTTCTGAGACACAAATCCGAATTTCTTATAGCTTCGAATATTTTGTTAGATTGCAACACAGAAACTTGTGTCTTGAAGACATTATTAGATTGAGATGCACTTGTATAAACCAAATAGTAGGTTTCCGATGACAAGGCTCGGTCTAAATATAATCGGGAATCCATTTTTAACATGATACCGAAGAAATAGAAATAAATGCACAAAATCGACAGATTTCGAGTTCCTCATCAATTTATGAGACTCTGATCCGATTTTCTTATAAGCTTTGGAGATTTCGTTGGATAAAAACACACAAACTTGTGTCTTGAAGACATTATCAATTGAGATGCACTTGTCTAAACCAAATAGTAGGTTTCCGATAACAAGTCTGGGCCTAAATTATAATCGGGAATCCATCTTTAACACGAGACCGAATAAATATAAATAAGTGCACAAAATCGACAGATTTCGAGTTCCTCATCAATTTCTGAGATTCTAATCCGATTTTATGTGTACACAATTTGCCCCTTTTCTTCGGGCTTGAATGACTAATGGGTGCCTTGAAGAAAAACTATCGTCGCATATTCTTCTCACTCCTAATAACTTCTCCTAGATACTTGGGCACATCTTTTATTCGTGCATTAACTGCTTATGTAACGGGCACGTTTCCCATTCCTCCCTTAATTTCCTTCTCTTTCTTTCGGGTATTTTAAGGATAGAAAGAAAATTTAATTTCATTCTTCCTAAACGCTCTCTCAGTTTTCATTCTTTTTTCAGCCCTTAAATTCTCTGTTTGTCTTCATTGAACCTGTGACCTTAAATTCTCTGTCAGTCTTCATTGAACCTGTGATCTTAAATTCTATGTCAGTCTTCATTGAACCTGTGATCTTAAATTCTCTG
>NW_020643158.1:0-540 GCF_003573695.1 Papaver somniferum
ACGCTTAGAACTACTAGGTTTCCATTTAACAAATCTACCTAGTGCGTCTCTTTTACGTTCAGGCATACAATAAAATTTTCTAAATTGGAAGGGTAAGCAGACACAGATCAAGGCCGACTCAACCAATTCAAACCTATTGATTTCTAGCAAACAAAAAGCATGATGGATCCACTTAGATTGTTTCTAGACTAGCTTCTAATCCTTCGAACGGGAATTCGTTACAATTTAAGCAAACCCCTCTGGAATCAATCCGAGTTAAAGTAAGTTGAATAGAGGCGAGGGAAGCTCGGTGGAGCTTTGATACCCAAGGCCTCACCTGTATTACAAGGCGGCGCAGTCACGCATTCAACTTACAGAAACCGTCAAGAACTTCGAAGTATGCTTAAAAGAGTAACCAATATTTTTCGAATGACTTTCCTGTTAAGCTCGTTACCCTATCGGTCTCGTTCTAGTAAAAATTTTAGGCTTAGGTCCGCGTAGGTCACGTGTTTCTAAAGCGGGCAAGAAGAGAACGGTGATGAAATTCGAACCCTTATCTTG
>NW_020643158.1:551-1000 GCF_003573695.1 Papaver somniferum
CGCGTAGGTTACGTGTTCCTAAAGCGGGCAAGAAGAGAACGGTGATGAAATCCGAACCCTTATCTTGTATGGCCAGGCCTTGCCCTTTACTAGAAAAATAAATGTCCGTATTCAGTCCTCAACATATATGCATACGAAGGAGTCCAGTAACTCGCTGACATGGGATTCGCGAGTGTTTAGAATCTTACCTCCCGTTCCAGACGGGGGATGAATCGGTTGTATTCGACTCTGGCCACTGACTCCGATGTCAAGTGTACGAACCCAAGGTGCAGAGAAAATATCGTAATTGTCCTCCTTCTCTGCAAACAAATTATATTTAAAGTACCCTTCCGTAGGGTAATAAAAAAAAATGTCTCAAAGTCCAAAAAGAAAAGAAAAATTACAAAAATAATAAACTCTAATACATTTTTTTTTTCTAAAAGAAAATAAACAAACCCTAAAATAAAATT
>NW_020643159.1:0-425 GCF_003573695.1 Papaver somniferum
AAAAAAACTTAATTACAGTTTCTAAAAAAATAAAATAAAAATTATTTACAAAATCTTCTTCTTCACTCCTTTTGGATTTCTCTTTTCTTTCCTTTTTGGGCTTCGCCTTTCTTTTCAGCACTTCTCTTTTTCTTTAGCTTAGCTCCAAATCTGAAAGCAAACAAAAGTACCAAAACGCGCAAAAAAGAACAAATAAAAAAAAAAACTAAAAACAAATTTATAAACAAATCCGCGTAGGCGGCGCCAAAAATTGATGGTATTTTTCAATGATGTTGTAGTAAGATGATTCGTTCACTCAGATTTGTTGAGAATTTGTTTTAAGATTTAATAAAGAAAATAAGGAAAAATATATATACACAATTTGTCACAGAATGAAGAGACGCTAAGACGCGGGATTCCACTACTTTTCATATTGTTATGGTTCA
>NW_020643159.1:436-1000 GCF_003573695.1 Papaver somniferum
TGATGAAGAGAGACCAGGACTCGGGATTCCACTGCTTTTCATGTCCATGGAGCTCATAAATTAATCCTAGACATTTATAGCTCAAAGCAAAAGAAACAATAACTCTATTCTTTGCCAAAGTAGATTTCGTAAAACATCAATTGTAAATTACAAGCATAGTGTATCTAAAGCATCTAAGACTAAGCATACACTATCTAACAAGATAACAAATGATGAATAGAAATCATAAATCATTTAAAATTTATGCAAAAAGTAAATAAGGAATTTATTAAATTACCCCAAGGATGAAATACAGCTTCCTCCGTCGTCCCAGTGATGGGTTCTAGCTCCACATGGTGAAAACACACTCAAAAAGATAACTCATAGCTCAAATGGTGTTTTTATTGGAGAAATAAGATAAAACAGAGATTTGCAATGGTCTACGGGTGTTACAAATGTTGCAAAGAAGCTGGTACAAAATTATAGTGAAAAACAGTCGCAGAAGCAACAGTCTTTTTCTGGAAGAAAACGAAACGGTTTTAAGACACTAGAAAACGACTGCTACTTGCAGTCTATTGTTCTTCG
>NW_020643160.1:0-267 GCF_003573695.1 Papaver somniferum
TGATATGGAGATGGTAGGCTTCTAAAAAGACCTACAAACTAATACCGCAAGTGCACGGTGTCGATTGAAGCTAATGTGCAAATACAGGTCGATCCACAGAGACTTGGGGTGTTATGAAGTTTTCCTAGCTATCTCTAACTGCTAATAGAGCATGAATGGACTGAAATGAGAGCTGTGAGAAGTGAACAAAATCAGAACTAACAGTTATAGCAAAAGTGAAAATATGAAAATTAAAATTTGAAAACAGGACATGAAAGAAAATTAACA
>NW_020643160.1:467-720 GCF_003573695.1 Papaver somniferum
AGGTTTGCTTAGAACGTACCTACAAAGTTCTAGGTCAAAATATAAGCTCAGATTCCATCAAATGTGACATGTGAAAGTCAGTTTAAGCTCACAGCAAAATGGAGATGTCAATCTAGCTATCCAAGACACAATCCTAGCACTAATAACAAATAAAGACATGTGATAAGAGTGTAAAGTGTATCTACACATGTGTAAAGAAAGATCGGATGTTATGACTACTAATCACCAAGAGATAGTTTCTCAGGCTAAGAAC
>NW_020643160.1:839-1000 GCF_003573695.1 Papaver somniferum
ATGACTCTTTACATGACTCTTATTTACATTGACTACTCTCTTTTATTTTTGGAACAAGAGAGGATGGAATTGATAAATACTTGATTGATTTTTTTCATTCTATTTTTTTTTTTTTTTTTTGAAAGGAAACACTTTTGATACATATACAAAGGAAACAAAAG
>NW_020643161.1:0-351 GCF_003573695.1 Papaver somniferum
TATTTCCTTTTGTCATGATCATGCTTGTGGGGGTCACTTTAGTGCTAAGAAGACTGCTGCTAAGATATTGCAGTGTGGATTCTACTGGCCTTCTTGTTTAAAGACTCCCACAGTTACTGTGTTACTTGTGAACATTGCCATAAATTAGGAACCATTTCCCGTAGGAACATAATACCCTTGAACCCTATTTTAGTTGTTGAGGTCTTTGATGTGTGGGGTATTGACTTTATGGGCTTACCGTACTGCGTTTAAGACCCCCATTGGAATGTCACCTTATCGACTTGTGTATGGCAAGGCATGTCACTTACCTGTTGAGTTAGAACATAGAGCATATTGGGCTGTTAAGCAGCT
>NW_020643161.1:362-937 GCF_003573695.1 Papaver somniferum
TCTTGTGTATGGCAAGGCATGTCACTTACCTGTTGAGTTAGAACATAGAGCATATTGGGCTGTTAAGAAGCTAAATTTTTCATTAGACAAGGCAGGAGGCCATAGGAAACTCCAGCTCAATGAGTTGGAAGAAATTCGTAGAGATGCATACGATAGTGCTAAGGAGTATAAGAAAAAAATGAAACTTGTGCATGATAAGAATATTTTAAGAAAGTCATTTTCTCCAGGTCAAAAAGTTCTTCTGTATGATACCCGCTTGCATCTTTTCCCTGGGAAGTTACGTTCTCGGTGGACGGGTCCTTTTATTGTTCGCACTGTCTTTCCTCATGGAGCTGTTGAGATCGAGACACCGGATGGTAGTAGTTCTTCGAAGGTTAACGGTCAGAGATTGAAACCCTTTTTAGAGCCCTTTCCTACAGGTGATGTTGAGGAGGTCCCTCTGGAGGACCCTGTTTACCCTTGATTGACCATCGAGGCGATTGTATGTTGTATATTAGTTTTTTATTTCTTTTTTCACCCAGGTACTATCTTTCCGACTTCTCTCTTTACTGATTCCTCATGTTACCTTACTTTTT
>NW_020643162.1:0-448 GCF_003573695.1 Papaver somniferum
CAGACACAAAAATGTGTCTATCAAATACCCCCAAACTTATTATTTGCTAGTCCTCGAGCAAAAATAAAATAGAAATAAAATCCTAACTCACTGTCGCAGGCATCGTCGATTGCATTTAGCGTATGCAATAAGCCTTTAAACCCCTAGGTGTCCCTAGTGGCGGAGTGTTGTCTCCGGAGGGCTTACCCGAGGTATACCAACTAAAACTTTTTACTTAAGACCCTAGCTATATATATACAGAACCTTGGAAGGCACTAAAGAATCTCCTTGGTTGGCATACTTATTGACTACAGGAGGAAGTACCCTGATTCGAAATTCCAATTGTTGTACACGAGTTTGTACTCAAGCATACTAAAATTCATATGAAGTGACAGAGCTCTACTCAGATAGTCGCACTATGGACATCAATATCCGGAGTCAAAACTAATCACATGGATAGATCAAGAAG
>NW_020643162.1:459-1000 GCF_003573695.1 Papaver somniferum
ATAGATAGTCGCACTACGGACATCAATATCCGGAGTCAATACTAATCACATGGATAGATCAAGAAGATGGATATAGAAAAACATAGATGGTTTTGATGTTTACTAGGTGAACGGTGTTTCTCATATCTGTCTGAAGGCCTCCGCCAAAATGAACCTATCCTAATGGACTGAGATACTAGTCTGACTAATACCAACACACTGGCATATACAAGGGAACCAGTGATTGATAATCCTAACTCTAGGTCAACACAACTGGCATATACAAGGGTTCCAGTGGTCGACTTTATTAAATTTATTCCAGTTGGTCAGATGGTCTGATCTCTTATTTTTTCAACTGTTTTTTTTTTGTTGTTGTTGGAAAAATAGCTTCCTCTATCGCCTCAACAATGGGGTTTAGCTCCTCATATTAACCAGTTTCTCAAAATAAATGTTTGTTGCTCCAAAGTTGATTAAAAAGAGGAGAAGGTATAAAACAACGTGTTTGTAACAGATATAATTGTTACGAACCACTGTTACAGAGTAACCTAACACAGAACTGTTG
>NW_020643163.1:0-516 GCF_003573695.1 Papaver somniferum
AAAAATGTTAAAAAGTTCCAAACTATTCATGATTCAGGTGGTCTCAAGTAATTCATAAGAAACAATGTCGCCTTAAAATACCTTTCAATTCTTGTTTCTTGTAAGTTGATTGATTGTACGGATACTAAAATTTCTGGCAGTCATTAATAATAATAAATACATAAGATCACTTGTATTTGGCTTATCAATTTCAAAAAAAAAATAGCATTTGCAGTCGCTGCACAAGATAGCCTGCTCTTAATCATTCTTAATCCTTGAACGATATTTATTTGGCAGCAATAAATTAAATATAATATATATTTTACCAAACACGTACAAGATACTAACCTTATTTTTAGGATCTCATCGTTTACCAAACACGCCTTATATCTTACCAAACACGTACAAATTCCTTCCAAATTCCCCCCTCGGAAAATATTCTAAGGAAAGAAAGCTAACCAAATGGAAAGATTTGATACGATCCAAAATTCTCCCGCCTTGTTTTCCCTCCATTATTTTTTCCTTCGATCTTCATTC
>NW_020643164.1:0-630 GCF_003573695.1 Papaver somniferum
AGACCATGTAGGTTAACGAATTGAAGACTTCATTGGGATTGTGAAGCCAAACCCAACTATTATCTTTGTAGTTGCGTGATCTGATCTTGCTGTTTCTATCGTGTTGAGTGTAATTGAAATAATTGGCTCGAGATTTTATATCTCCGATAGGCAAGATAGAAAAATAATCGCAAAAAAACTTCATCTCATCGTTTGTGATTCCACAATAACTTGTTTCGCTAGTCGATTAAGTTTATTGTGAGGTGATTGATAATACTGAGCTGTTCTTCGGGAATATAATCCTGGTTTATCAATTGGTTCATGTTCACCTTGATTTATCAAAAGACGGAACAAAAACTCTTGGATATTTCTGTGGGAGACATATTTATTCAATCCTATAGACTTTTATGTGTGAGACAGATTTGTCTATCAAGTCTTCGACTTTGGGTCGTAGAAACTCTTAGTTGTGGGTGAGATCAGCTAAGGGAATCAAGTGCGTAGTGTCCTGCTGGGATCAGAGACGTAAGGAGCGTAAATGTACCTTGAATCAGTGTGAGATTGATTAGGGTTCAACTACAGTCCAGTCTGAAGCTAATTGGTAGTAGGCTAGTGTCTGTAGCGTCTTAATATAGTGTGGTGTTCAATCTGGAC
>NW_020643164.1:641-1000 GCF_003573695.1 Papaver somniferum
TTTGGAGTAGGCTAGTGTCTGTAGCGGCTTAATACAGTGTGTGTTCAATCTGGACTAAGTCCCGGGGTTTTTCTGCATTTGCGGTTTCCTCGTTAACAAAATTCTGGTGTCTGTGTTATTTCTTTTCCGCATTATATTTTGTTATATAATTGAAATATCACAGGTTGTGTTTTAAGATCAATCAATTATAATATCCAACCTTTGGTTGTTGATTTACATTGATTGACACTTGAGCATTGGTCTTTGGTACGGTTCAAGTAACTTCTCTTATATTCAATCAGGCTCGCAGATTTCTATTTGCTGATTGCGGATTGAATTAAGAGTTAGAGATATTAAACTCTTTGATATAATTTATTCTA
>NW_020643165.1:0-350 GCF_003573695.1 Papaver somniferum
ACTGCTAGATAAAGAGATATCCGCTACACAGCTAGATAAACATTGTAAGATGCGTCCGCTGCTTTACAGCTGGATAAGATTAAGAGAGAGATAAAAATGAGAGGGACATCTGCTACACAGCTGGACTAATTACGTGTGATGAGTTAAACCAGTGCTAGAAAGATTTTATGCCAGATTGAAAGCAGACTAACAAAGCCATGCATCTTTCTTCGACTCTCTCACAGTGCTCAGTAGAAACAACGCCTTCTTCGGTCTTCAACTGTTGATGATAAACTCTCGAACCTCATAGAACCTTGACAATTAACTCTTCTCTTCGATTTCTTGCTTGACTTATAAATTTCTTCTTCCCT
>NW_020643165.1:550-925 GCF_003573695.1 Papaver somniferum
TGTGGGTCTTCAAAACCAAAAAGAGCTGACCAAAGGAAACTACAATAACCCAAGAAAGTGAACAAGGATAGCATGCCCTTATCTAGTTTCCTGATTAAGATATTTATATCTAATTGTGGTTCAGGTTCTGGTTCAGGTTCTAAGAAAGGGTCTAAATAAAATATTTTCATTGGTTGCGTTTCTTCATAGGTGGGATACGAATCATTAGGTCCTAGAGTCTGGAAAAACTCAAATATGACCTTAGAAGCGCACAATAATAACCTAAATAACTGAGGATCCTCCAAGTCAATAATATTTGACTTACACAATTGACCACAATGAGAGTAGTGGTCACTCTTAAGTAAATGTGTCAATTCTAATTTCCTAAAGCATTTA
>NW_020643166.1:0-420 GCF_003573695.1 Papaver somniferum
CATCTTTACTTCTTCAGAGTTTCATTTCTTCATTGAGAATTTCGACTTGTCTCCAACTCGGATGACATTTCAGCCATTAGCTCACAACTGCAACTCGACTGCCACCTCAAACAGTTGTGTGCAAAACCAATTCAACAAACTCAAGATCTGCAGCTAATTCTTTCTTCATACCTGCCTTTCTTCATTCAAGGACATACAGCCATCACACAAAGTCCATCTCAGAAACGAGCTCAAACAGCAACCACCAGCGTGTGTACTGCAGCCAATAAATTCTCGTCAATCTCCGAGTTCCCATTGCAGTCGAAACTCATATTAGAGATACCAACCATTCATACACAGCAAACCCCAGATTCCATATTCTTCTCAATCATCAGCTGCAATCAATCCATGCCAGACCCCAAAACAAACTGTGAGTTCACA
>NW_020643166.1:620-1000 GCF_003573695.1 Papaver somniferum
AGCAAACCCCAGATTCCATATTCTTCTCAATCATCAGCTGCAATCAATCCATGCCAGACCCCAAAACAAACTGTGAGTTCACAGTAAAGACCAATCTCCCTTGTAGACAAAAATCCGTCTCCACCAGTCGACACATCTTCATTGCTCTATCGACCACTACTGCCGAGACATAACTCTCCTTGACTGTGAAATCTTCTCGTTGTGAGTACTGCAGCCAACTGATCTCGGCTGCACCACCATTTTCTTTGCAAGCTATTCATTACTACAAGCTGCTACTTGAACTCATTTCCTGACCACTGCCAGCAGAAGACTCCGAGCAACACCTCCATCAATCTGTCACAACACTTCCACAGACTTCAACTTCACTGCTTGGCAGCCAC
>NW_020643167.1:0-362 GCF_003573695.1 Papaver somniferum
TATACGAATTTTGTCTCAAATAGGAGATAGAGTAGATAGACTTTTGAGTGATAGATGAGTTCAAGTCTCCACATACCTTTTGTTGATGAAGTTCCACAAGCCCCCCTTAGTAGTTCTTCGTCCTCAATCGATGAACGCCGTTAAGTATAATGCTCAACTACACTTCTATCCTAATCCGAGACTTAGCTATAAGTAGACTAGAAATCAAGACTTATAGTTTTGGAAACTAAACTTGACAACAAGCTTGAGATATCAACGTTTGCGAGTTCGACCGAGCAGTGCTCTAACACCAACACATGTATATACTCAAATGTAGGCGTAACTTAAGTATATATATATATATATATATATATATATATATA
>NW_020643167.1:411-1000 GCF_003573695.1 Papaver somniferum
TATATATATATATATATATATATATATATATATATATATCACAATTTTTAGGTCAAGGAAACTGAATAAAGAGGGATCCTTTTCTATAATCTTATGAAGAGTATTAGCTCATTACTCACACGGGTTTAGATCAGTCATGGGACCCACACGGTTACGGGTTCGTGAGTTCATGAAGTTCGTGACCAAGTTAATTCCCAAGATAGGTTATATAGAAAATATCAACATTATTCATATCTCAATAAATTGATATTTCAAGAACAAGGTTTAGTTGATATTCACATAAGAACATTTTGTTAGATCACTACTCGTTTGAACTCGAAAGCGTTGTTATCTAAAGCTTGTTTGTCAAGTTTAGTTGCCAAAACTATAAGTCTTGATTTCTAGTCTACTAATAGCTAAGTCTCAGACTAAGATAGAAAGTGTAGTTGAGATCTAGAATCCACGGTGTTCATCATGCAAAGACGAAGAACTACTCAAGGAACTGGTGGAACTTCATCGACAAAAAGGTATGTGGAGACTTGAACTTATCTATCACTCAAAAGTCTACTTTATCTCCTATCTTGACGCAAAAGTCGTATTGCTATATAGA
>NW_020643168.1:0-363 GCF_003573695.1 Papaver somniferum
CTTTAAGCTTTTTCCTCTCCAAGTCCTTAGTGCTCCACTTCGAACCTGTAAATCAAAGAAAAAAAAATACAAAGTAAAAAGGAACAAATAATTAAAAAAAAACCTAAAAAAACAAAAATAAATCTATATACAAGTCCGCGTTGGCGGCGCCATTTTGTTGTAATTTTGAAAGTGGTAGTAAAAGTTCGTTGCTCTCGGACTTGTAAAGATTTAAAAATAAAAATATATACACAATATTTGTCACAATGGGCGAGGGGTACTGGGACTAGGATTCCCCCAATTTCATTTCTTAAGGTTCAAATAATAATTCTTTTATCAATAATAGCTCAAAAAATATATTAAATATATCGACTCTAATTTATT
>NW_020643168.1:563-1000 GCF_003573695.1 Papaver somniferum
TCCCGCCAAATTCAAATTTTGAATTTTAAAGATGGTGTCCCCCTAACCACTGTTGGGTGTCCCTTTAGCAACTGGGGTGGAAACATCCTTTTTGGGGTGTAAATAGCCATGGGGTGCCTTTAGCAATTCTTCTGGGATATTTCCCGCACTTTTTCGGGGTTCCTCCGATACACTTCCGGGGTACTTCCGGTACACTTCTGGGGCGCTTCCGGTACACCGTCAACGGAGCTCCAAACGCCGCATTTTTAGCCAATTTCGCCGCAAAACCTTATTTTTCCAAAAACACCTATAAATAAATAAAACACCATAATAAGTACAAAAACGGGCACTAACAATATATACAAATGAGATACATTAGACACATAAATGCGTCTATCACCAGACCCAACTATTTTCTCTGTATTTGCGTGATCTGATCTTGTTGTTTCTATCGTATT
>NW_020643169.1:0-558 GCF_003573695.1 Papaver somniferum
TAAGGGACATCCCATTTCCAGGCATCTGCTAATCGCACCCCTACTCCGAATAAGGGGCAACCATCTTCAACATTCAAAAATCAGGTTTTGGCGGGAAAAAAGTGTAGTTAAAGAGCAGTTTTGGCAATCGTGATTTGGAGGAGTTTGAGGTCGATTAAACCTCTGATTTTCATAGGATAGACTCCTTATGGGTCTAGGAATCTGATATGGGTGTTTAAATCGATTAGACTGGGCTCAATCGACGGATTTTTCTCACAACAGAAAATATGGAAAGTCACGTGTGTGACCTGTTTTAGGGAATTTTAGAGAGATTAAAGCGTTGTAAACCTTCCCAAAGATTTGTATCTATCTAAGGAAGAGTTTAGAATAAAAAGGAAAGCTCAGAAACGCGTAGAAATCATAAAACAAGAAATTGTCGCAACTTGGCCGTGAAGAGAAGTAAAGAGATTTTGGAAGATTTGAGAGAGATTTAATCGGTATTTTTGATTTAAATTGATGTCTTGGGTCATATAGAAGAGGTGTCGAGAGTTTGGGAACCTAAGGAGAGCCAGAGAAGAA
>NW_020643169.1:569-1000 GCF_003573695.1 Papaver somniferum
TTTTGATATAAATAGATGTCTTGGGTCATATAGAAGAGGTGTCGAGAGTTTGGGAACCTAAGGAGAGCCATAGAAGAAGAAATCAGAGCTTTACCAAACTCTGTTTCTGCTGCTGCTGTTGAAGAAGAAGAACAGCTGAAGAACATTGACCCTCGGTAGACAGTCGCAGAAAAGTGTCGTTGTTTAACAGCTGAAGAACATTAAGCTGTTCAGGGCAGTCTTATTTTAGGGTCTTAAAATCAGCGACAAAGCAACAGTTTTTCTGTAACAGTTCCATTGTAACAGCTGTTTTGCAACACCAATACACTGTTGCAAACAGTCTGTGTTATTACTTTTCACTCTTTTAATCATCTTTTGAGCAACAAACACATATTTTGAGATCATGATTAATATGAGGAGCTAAACCCCATTGCTGAGGCGATAGAGGAAGC
>NW_020643170.1:0-205 GCF_003573695.1 Papaver somniferum
GGAGAGGGGAACAATGATGGATTATCATTGTTTGACGCTGTGGTAATTATGGTGGTGACGGTGGAGCAGTTGGGATAGCAGGTTGAGGAGATGGTGGCGGACATGGAGGTTGCAGAGGAGGTGAGGGGAGAAAGAGAAGATGGAGTCGATGGAAAAGAGTGAGGGGGGTGTTTGGTTGGGTAGGAATAGGGTTAGGTACTAGGGT
>NW_020643170.1:405-694 GCF_003573695.1 Papaver somniferum
GAACAAGCCCACAATGTGTATGCAAACTGAAGCCCAATGTAGCTTTTGAGATAACCCAATTGTTGCTTGTTTGGTCTGCGGCCCAGTTGGGCTTTTAAAAGTTCAGTTTTTCTAATTTAAAACTACAGGCCCAAATCAATCTAACACCTCAAGCCCACAAGAAATTAAACAAACAAGCCCACAAGAAATTAATTACAAACCCAACAGAAAAATGGAAAAAATTATTACAAGCCCACAAATTAAAAATGGAAGCCCACAGGTTGGGTTCTCTTAATGGGTTTAGGCTTAC
>NW_020643170.1:797-1000 GCF_003573695.1 Papaver somniferum
GGTTGCAAAAGCCCAGTTGGGCTTTGGATCATCCTAAGCTTTTGTCTTTGTTGAGGCCCAGTTGGGCTTGGCTCAACTTGCTAAGCTTGGCAGCAACTTCAGCAGGCCCAGTTGGGCTTGTGATTTTCTCCTCAGCAGCAGTCCTGTTGGGCTTGGTCTTCAGCAGGCTCACCAGCTCAGGGCTTTGCAGCAGGAGCAGATCA
>NW_020643171.1:0-190 GCF_003573695.1 Papaver somniferum
TGACTCCCGATTACATCTCTTTCCAGGAAAACTGCGTTCCAGATGGAAGGGTCCGTACCTAGTACGCACAGTTTTTCCTCATGGAGCTGTAGAGCTGGAGGATGTTTCCAACAATAACGTTTTCAAAGTCAACGGGCAGAGATTAAAGCCATTCCTTGAGCCATTTCCACCCGACATTGAAACAACCAAC
>NW_020643171.1:201-624 GCF_003573695.1 Papaver somniferum
CTACCATATTATTATTGTGTGAAGCTGTTGAAACCTTTACACTTTGTCTTTTGGGTTGATCCTCAACTCTTTAGATTGTTAGTGTATGGTGAATTTTTGTATATAATCCAGTAGATAAAATTCTTAAAAACCCTTTTGTTCCTTTTGTATATATTTTGTTAATCCAATATGATCTCGGCTGAAATATGTTGAATTTTTGCCTTGAATAACGGAGTTCTAATATTGCTTTCGCCGAAATCGGGTATTCTCTTTCCTTTTTCTCTACTCAACATGATCCTCTTCATATGTTGTATTATAATTTTGTTCATATTTTGAAACATTGAGGACAATGTTTAGTTTAGGTTTGGGGGTATAGAGTAGATACCACGATAATATGCTATAACTGAAATCGAACTCCTTCTTCTTTTTGAAAAAATTGAAAAA
>NW_020643171.1:635-1248 GCF_003573695.1 Papaver somniferum
TGAAACATTGAGGACAATGTTTAGTTCAGGTTTGGGGGTATAGAGTAGATACCACGATAATATGCCATAATTGAAAACGAACTCCTTCTTCTTTTGAAAAAATCGAAAAAATTCAAAAAAAATAAAAATAAATAAAAAATGAAAAATCATAAAAAAAATGGAGCTCATTTACCTTGAAATGTTGACTCTTGTGCAAATATGTAATTATTAGGAGTCTTAGTCTAGATATTTAGGCACCCTGATTCTAGCACAATTCACATAGTGATAAGAAATTTGCACGCGCACGATCTACCAATACATGTATGGCCTCGATCTTCAAGGTGTTTGATAGGAAGTTACGATTGCCAATCACTTTAGAATACTGAACGAAACTTGACTAGCTTGTTCTTTGGTTGGTTGGGATAGAAGGTGGAGGTTACATTAAGAAAGACAACCATCGAATTTAACTGGGTGCATCAAAAAGGGCTACCTCTTGCAAAGTGTCATGTAATCTTTTGTTTCCTTTTGTATATGTATCAAAGTGTTTTCTTTTGCAAAAAAAATAAAAAAAATAAAAAAAATAAAAAAAAAAACGATGTATATATTCAGAAAAAAAAAAATATCAGAAAAATAC
>NW_020643171.1:1448-1707 GCF_003573695.1 Papaver somniferum
AAACCTTCACGAGACTTCAACTCGTCCACTAGGGACACTTAGTGGTTTAAAAGGCTTAGTGCATACGCTAAATGCATTCGAGAGACCAGCGACATTGGTATAGTTAGGATTTCCTTAGTTTTGTTTTACTTGAGTACAGGTAAAATTCAGGTTTGGGGGTATTTGATGAGTGCCTAATATTGTATATATTTATCCCTTTTTGTTGGCATTTAACTCATCTTTTGTGCATTAATTCTACATTTTATCCCATATTCTGTAT
>NW_020643172.1:0-167 GCF_003573695.1 Papaver somniferum
GACTCACATGACTTCCTTATGGTATCGTGTATAGAAGGTTCACTCATGGGTGCATTTTGTTTATTCATTTCTAACACAAACCTATTTGTATTCTCAGTTAATTGTTTGAGAGACTCTTCTAGAGGAAGAACAGGTTCAGAAGGATCATAATAGGGACTAGTTTTCAA
>NW_020643172.1:231-610 GCF_003573695.1 Papaver somniferum
TGTAGGGTCCCAGGCCTAAGTTCATAATTTGCTTCAGTTTCGGCTAACCTGATACAAGAAGGACGAGTAGTCCTAGTTGGGTTCAACAAAGCTTTCAAAGTTGCCATTGCTGGCACTATCGGGATATTTGGGATTCTATGCAATCACAAAACAAGGCTGACTCAACCAAATCAAACTAAATTTTCTAGCAAACAAAAAGCATGATGGTTCCACTTAGATTGTTTCTAGACCAGCTTCTATCTCTCGAAGGGGAATTCGTTACAATTTGAGCAAACCCCTATGGAATCAATCCGAGTCAAAGTAAGTTGAATCAAGGCGAGGGAAGCTCAGTGGAGCTTTGATACCCAAGGCCTCACCGGTTACAAGGCGGCGCAGTCAC
>NW_020643172.1:810-1000 GCF_003573695.1 Papaver somniferum
GCAAAAGCTTATTTCTCCAAAATACCTAAAAGGACATAAAATAACCAAAATAAGTACAAAATCGAGCACTAAAAATATATACAATTGAGATAAAAATAGACACATAAATGCGTCAATCAAAAGTCCAAAAATATAAAGTGCAAAAGAAAAAGAAAGTCTAAAAAATCTAGAAAATTAAAAATGTCTCTCT
>NW_020643173.1:0-598 GCF_003573695.1 Papaver somniferum
TCTAGACCCTTTCATAGATCTTGAACCTGAACCACAGCTAGATGTAGTTGTCTTAAACAAGAAACTAGACAAGGGTGCGCTTTATTTGTTAATTTTCTTGGCATGTTGCAGACTCCTTTTACTTGTGATAGCTCTATTTGGTTTTGATGACCCACGGATATTTAGGCTATTACTTTATGATACGAGGTGATTAATCCTTTCTTATGTCTGGCTGAAGACGTTAAACTTAGCACTTGTTGGGAGGTAACCCAATCTCATGCAACACGGTAATATCCTTCCTTATCTCTTTTGCTTTAAATGGTAACAGTTTCTCCTTGTTCATGCTTTTAATTTTATCTTTAGAACATTGAGGACAATGTTAGATTTAAGTTTGGGGGTATGGGAGAAACTTTTTAGTTGCAATATGAATAAATAAACTCCAGAGCCTAGGAATTTATGCTTATTTAGGATGGAACTAACTAATCTAAGTGGATGGAAGAATTTTGATTGTAGGATTTAAGGAACCAATCTGATTAGATGGAAACATCTAGAAGAATCTATTCATAAAAGCACAGAGCTCAGGTGTTAGAAATAACATGATAGTTTCACCATATCTCGT
>NW_020643173.1:609-1000 GCF_003573695.1 Papaver somniferum
AAGAGTCTATTCATAAAAGCACAGAGCTCAGGTGTTAGAAATAACATGATAGTTTCACCATATCTCGTTGAGTCCTTTTCACTTCTATTTTTATTTTATTTTGTTTTTAAACTATGTTTCTAGAAGTGATTAGGTGGGGCCCACGATTCAAGTTAATACCAATGCTAGGGTGAATTAGAGTGATTGAGTTACAAAGAAAATGAAAAAAAGACCAGACCAATTAGACCAAACGGATCAAAAAAAAAATCAGTGAATAAAGTCGACCACTGGTTCCCTTGTATATGCCAGTTGTGTTGAACTAGAATTAGGATTATCGATCACTGGTTCCCTTGTATATGCCAGTTGTGTTGATATTAGTCAGACTAAGTATCTCAATCCATTAGGATAGGTT
>NW_020643174.1:0-491 GCF_003573695.1 Papaver somniferum
AAGAAACAATTGAAGCAAAGATGATTTGATTCACTTGAATCAGTTCATGAACTTTTATAGCCACGGTTTGCAAACTGCATTCCTTAGTCTTTTTAAGTTTAAGTTCAGAAATCATCTTCAGATATATTAGCTTCTCAAGTTTGCAGACTAGGTTCACGGACTTAAGTTACCGGGCAGAGTTTACAAACTCCAGCAGAAATTCTTGGTTATGAGAACTTCGCCGGTTTGCGGACTGGGTTCGTGGACTTAGCTTCATGCAAGTAGTTTGTCAAATCCAACAGAAATTCTCTGGTTTGAGAACTTCGGCAGTTCGCGGACTTGGCTCATGCCATTCTTCCGGTTCTCATGATCAACAAAGTTCACAAACTTTGGTTCAAGGAATAGGACTTATACATAGATGTGTTTCCACAACAATGCTTATGTCCACCATTGGTTATGTAATATAAACTCTCATTTCAATCATTGAAACATTCTTAGAGGACGTTATATAG
>NW_020643175.1:0-164 GCF_003573695.1 Papaver somniferum
TATCAGTCGAGTTCGTCGATTTCACGCCCCTCTTCTCACTGTTGGCGTGTGAAAGTGACGAACTAGGTTGATGGCTATGAAGCTAGAAACGTAGCAGGAGCAGGAGGAAGAGAAGATAAAGCATGGGTCGACATCAAAATCGCGAGAACAGTAAGGAATTTTTT
>NW_020643175.1:210-497 GCF_003573695.1 Papaver somniferum
GTGCTTGGGTTAGCCGAGTCTCCCCCAATTTGGGATAATTTTTAGTTTAATTTTAGTTTTCAATTTTAATTTCAATTTCAATTTATGCTTGTTACTGTTTTAATTTAATGTTAATTTCTTTTTTGCATGTTGTTTTAATCCCACTGATAATTCCATGTTAATGTCAAATTTCAATTTCTTTTGATTTTCAACTTCAATTTCTTTATCAAGTTCACTGTCTTATATACACTGTCCATGTTTAGTCTAATTTCTAGTTTCATGTTTAATTTGATGTTAATGCACTGTCC
>NW_020643175.1:697-1574 GCF_003573695.1 Papaver somniferum
AATATGTTTTTGATATTACTACCGAATATACAGGCCAGAAAAACTAGAGGTTACTGAACTCCAAAGGACGCATATTCGGTAGGAATTGATCCATCTTATTTTCCGAATGTTTGTTATTCGGCGGCTAGGTACTTAGTTTTATTTCCGATTATATATAATCGGAAATATTTTTTTGATATTACTACTGAATATACAGGACAGAAAAACTATAGGTTACTGAACTCCAAATGACGCATATTCGGTAGGAAATGATCCATATCTATTTCCGAATGTTGGGTATTCGGTGGATAGGTACTCAGTTTTGTTTCCGATTATATATAATCGGAAATTATGTTTGGAAATTACTACCGAATATACACAATCTATTTACTAAAACTTGATTTCTTATGTATATAGGCATGGATCTATGACCACTTCCCTATCCTAAAGTTGGCCGGAGAGAACCCGGGGTGGTGCAAAGGTACTCCTAGAGGAACAAAGTATATATTTGAAGACAACCGTTCTAGGACAAAAGAGCAGCAGTTGATTCGCATGAGGGAGATTTTGGACCAATTGAAGGCCTCGGACGTATGCTTTGATCCATACAAGGAAGATCGAGCCAGTGGGCATATAAATTTTCGGTCGGACTTGTCCATTTATTTTGGACCATTGTGGCACCCCACAGGATATGTGATGTATAACCCCTCTAGGGTGATGCGACAACACGGGTATATACAACAACAACCTCTGGAGAAAATGGGGGATTACTACAAATTGGAGTTGGAGTTGTGCTCTTCTAGTGGTGATAATATTACAATTGTTCACACAGGCCCACCTACTGTTCTTGATAATTGGGATAAGAGGAATGACTTCATTATCGACACTGGTAGACGAACCA
>NW_020643175.1:1774-2415 GCF_003573695.1 Papaver somniferum
ATATATAAGGGTAATTTCGCCATTACGAATTACGCGAGATAAGGGATGGCTACATTTTCCCTTTGGGTGACCTTTTTTGTTTTATTGTTGGCCCCTAAATCCTTTTGAGTGGCCCCTAAAAACGCCAGGTATTTTATGACCAAAGCATAATAATATGTTTGTTTACTGTTTAGGAGCAAGAACAAGAGAAGCTAATTTGTTTTTTTTGTCTAGACTGAGATTTTATGTGTGCCAGTTTACTCAGGAATCCATACAGCCTAACTCCTCTATTGGTGGTGGTTTTGGTCATAATGGTTGAATAATATGTTATGAAGCTACGAAAATGGATGCAAAACCTGTATGCATCTACAAAAGTCGTTGCATAACTTGTTATGCAGTCCAGAAAATGGTTGCATGACATGTTACGCGACAATTTTTTTTACTATTGAAACCAACAAAAACAAAGACTGCATAACTTATCATGCACCTACAATAATATCTGCATAACATGTTATGCAGTCGTGAAAATGGATGCATAACCTGTTATGCATCCGAAAATATGGCTGCATAATGCATTATGCATCGAGAAAATTGTTGCACAATCTTTTATGCATCGAGAAAATAGATGCATAACCTGACATGCATCCGTAAATATGGATGCA
>NW_020643175.1:2426-3000 GCF_003573695.1 Papaver somniferum
CAATCTTTTATGCATCGAGAAAATAGATGCATAACCTGACATGCATCCGTAAATATGGTTGCATAATGCATTATGCATCAATTTTTTATGTACGCACTAAAATCAACCAAAACAATGGCTACATAACTTGTTATAGATGCATAACTTTGTTATGCAGTCGAGAAAATGGTTGCATAATTCGTTATGCGTCTGCAGAATGTGTACGCATCTTTTTTGGTGGTTGCATAATAATTATGCATCAAGTTTTCGAAAATTTTGCCTAAAATGATGATCACTTCCGATTTTTTCGTGAATTTTTTTTTTTGACATTGTTGTTTGTACTCGTTGCGTAACTCTCTTTAAAAGATTTCCAACGATATAAAATTTGTAAAATTCCAAGGCGCGGTTTTTTAGATATGTTATATCCAAGTTGCGTTGTCAATTATACCCCTGATGCGTAACCCGTTATGTAGACGTTTTTCAAAATTTCTTATAATTATGGTTGTCAGAGAACTAAAAATTAATTATGGGCCTGACAATGAGAATATTATTTCTTTTGGGTCTGCGCCTAAGTTTCTCTTTTTAAATAATTTTT
>NW_020643176.1:0-178 GCF_003573695.1 Papaver somniferum
GTTTGGGTGAGGGTTTTGGGCCTTGGGTATGCCAAGCCCATATCTTCTTTAAGAACAATTCTTCCTTCTTGAGCCCATTCCTAGCTTTTTGGACGTGCGCTCCATTCTTTGCGGCTTCCTTGCGTAATTCCTCCCGGCTTTTCACTACTTTTCTGCTCCGCAAATCATCTAGACTTTA
>NW_020643176.1:189-396 GCF_003573695.1 Papaver somniferum
AACTTTATTTATTACCTAAAAATGCAAAATTAATTAATAAAAATATTTATTCTTGAAAACAAGGAAAATACAGAATATGGGATAAAATGTAGAATTAATGCACAAAAGATGAGTTAAAATGCCAACTAAAAGGGATAAATATATACAATATTTGGCACTCATCAAATACCCCCAAACCTGAATTTTACTTGTCCTCGAGTAAAACAA
>NW_020643176.1:407-756 GCF_003573695.1 Papaver somniferum
TTGATGCACCCAGTTAAATTCGATGGTTGTCTTTCTTAATGTAACCTCCACCTTCTATCCCAACCAACCAAAGAACAAGCTAGTCAAGTTTCGTTCAGTATTCTAAAGTGATTGGCAATCGTAACTTCCTATCAAACACCTTGAAGATCGAGGCCATACATGTATTGGTAGATCGTGCGCGTGCAAATTTCTTATCACTATGTGAATTGTGCTAGAATCAGGGTGCCTAAATATCTAGACTAAGACTCCTAATAATTACATATTTGCACAAGAGTCAACATTTCAAGGTAAATGAGCTCCATTTCTATGATTTTTTAATTTTTTATTTTGATTTTTCAATTTTTTTTTT
>NW_020643176.1:767-950 GCF_003573695.1 Papaver somniferum
GGGATACATGTATTCATGGAGAGCACTAGGTTGGCCCATATTGAAAAGACACAAAGCCCACTATTTGGTTTTAATGGGTTTGGATTTTTGGGAAAAATGTTTGGTTTTAATGGGTTTGGATTTTTGGGAAAATTTTGGTTTTTGAAATAAGGAGCAAAATTTTGGTTTTTTTTTTTTTTTTTT
>NW_020643176.1:1115-1376 GCF_003573695.1 Papaver somniferum
CTGTGAAACAAAATGAGCTACCCCCAAACCTGGATTTTTCAACGGATAAAATTTTGGAAACAAAATCTCGCAGTTTTGGGGGTTCATCATGTACAAGGTCTAACTCAAAGTGAACTGTGCTAGGGACGGGCAAACATGCTAATTCCAACTGTGGTTCCTCAAATGTATTATACTTAGATGCAAAATGGTCCAAGAGGACTTGGGAAGCACACAGTTCCAAACCTAGATTAGGGACTCTCAGAAAAGTCGGTTTGACAATAT
>NW_020643176.1:1459-1613 GCF_003573695.1 Papaver somniferum
CCAACAGCAAATGAAGTGAAGCAGATGCAGATGCAAATGCTATGCAGTGAAATGCAAAAATAGCTAATAAAACTACAAGAAAAACACAGCACCAATCCCCGGCAGCGGCGCCAAAAACTTGGTGGGCCCGGGAAAGCGTGAAAATTGAAGCGTA
>NW_020643176.1:1624-1757 GCF_003573695.1 Papaver somniferum
AGGACTTGGGAAGCACACAGTTCCAAACCTAGATTAGGGACTCTCAGAAAAGTTGGTTTGACAATATCGGTACAAACCAAATCTAGATTGGGTGGAAGGCCATCAGATTGTGACTTAGGTAGAAGAATAGGAA
>NW_020643176.1:1768-2076 GCF_003573695.1 Papaver somniferum
TCAAAGGGTTGTGGTACCAATGGGTTATGAATACCCTTTGGAACTGTTGGGTTTTGAATACCCTTTGAGTAAATTGGGCTTAATGGGTTTGTTGTAATGATGAAGTGCTTTAGGTCTTGGGCCTTTGAATGATTTGGGCCTTAGCTGGAGCTAGGCTTTTTAGCTAGGCCTTTGGGCTTAGCTGTGAACTGAACTGGAGTGAGCTGGGCCTTGATCCTTTTGCTTGAGCTAGGCTTTGAACCTGGGCTTTTAGCCTTTGGTTCTAAGAATAACTAAGCCTTTTGAGTTAACTGTGGGCTGAACTGGCT
>NW_020643177.1:0-610 GCF_003573695.1 Papaver somniferum
TGGGAAGGTTTACAGCGCTTTAATCTCTCTAAAATTCCCTAAAACAGGTCACACACGTGACTTTCCATATTTTCTGTTGTGAGAAAAATCCGTCGATTGAGCCCAGTCTAATCGATTTAAACACCCATATCAGATTCCTAGACCCATAAGGAGTCTATCCTATGAAAATCAGAGGTTTAATCGACCTCATACTCCTCCAAATCACGATTGCCAAAACTGTTCTTCACTGCACCATTTTCCCGCCAAAAACCTGGTTTTTGAAATGTTGAAGATGGTTGCCCCTTATCCAGAGTAGGGGTGCGATTAGAAACTGCCTGGAAATGGGATGTCCCTTAGTAATTAGGTTACACCTTATCCAAAGTGAGAGTTCGAATAACAAATGTCCTCCGGGTGCTTTTCGACAACTTTTCGTGCCAATTTTTTCCAAAAATGTTTATTGGCCAAAAATACCTACAAATAAATAAAACACCATAATAAGTACAAAAATGAGCCCTAACAATATATATAATCGAGACAAATCGGACACAAAAATGTGTCTATCAAATACCCCCAAACCTATTATTTGCTAGTCCTCGAGCAAAAATAAAATAGAAATAAAATCCTAACTCAC
>NW_020643177.1:621-1000 GCF_003573695.1 Papaver somniferum
AAGCTAAGTCCATATAACCGTGGAGAGTTATTGCTTTGGTTTCAAGAAAACTTAGCTTGGCTCTTAGATCAGGTTTTCATCTAACAGTGAATATTGATTGCTTTGTTCCAAAGCTATCAAACCTTGATTTGAAGACTATATAAGGGAGAACTCTGACAACTAGGAAACTTAATCTCCACACCTCCTGTGTGATACTAGTTGCGACTAGAGTCGATTCTCCTTTAACCTTAGGTTTATTGCAAAACCTTGTAGGTTAACAAATTAAAGACTTCATTGGGATTGTGAATCCAGACCCAACTATTTTCTCTACAGTAGCGTGTTCTGATCTTACTTTATACTATCGTGATTGAGTATTATATTCTCTAAGATTTGCTCGAGA
>NW_020643178.1:0-174 GCF_003573695.1 Papaver somniferum
GCACCGTTGGATCATTCCATCATCCTATAATCCTACGGTCCAGCTTCGCCAAACATCAAAATCCTCTACACCTGCTCAACACACTAGTATCCTATACCTATACCCTAACCAAACGCCCCCTCCTTCTTCTCCATCGACTTCTTCTCTTCCCCCCCTCTCTGCAACAGAACCACC
>NW_020643178.1:374-761 GCF_003573695.1 Papaver somniferum
AAAAAAAACCCAAACCCTAATTTCAGTTAATTTGGGGATTTTCGAGTAAACTCTAATTACTGTTAGGGAGAAGCATGGAGGAGCATTATAGAAGATATGGGTCTGATTTGTACTGTCAAATTAGGTAGAAATAATTTACCTAATTTCTGTTTGATTTTAGGGATTTTTTGGGAAGAACCCTAACTTGTAATTGGGTATAAATATGACTGTGGGTGTGATGTAAAGGCTTATGCTGGAATATCCAGTGTCCAGAACTTTGATGTTCTATATATGTTGTTTTCTTGGTATTCACTGTGTAATGTTCATGTTCGGTTTTGTGTAATGTTCATGTGTTTAATTCCTTTCCCTGTTTTATTGTCCTGTTGATATTGTTGTTAATGTGATGTT
>NW_020643179.1:0-509 GCF_003573695.1 Papaver somniferum
CGATTTAATTCGGTCTCAATTACAATCCAGTCTGAAGTTTTGATCGTATGCTAGAATCTGTAGCGGCTTAATACAGTTTGGTGTCCAAATCTGGACAAGGTTCCGGGGTTTTTCTGTATTTGCGGTTCCTCGTTAACAAAATTTCTGGTGTCTGTGTTATTTCTTTTTCCGAATTATATTGTTTATCTTTATAATTGAAATACGATGGATTGTACGTAAATCAATCAAAGTAGATATATCCATCCTTGTGTGTTGATACGACTTTATTGATATTGGATATGGATCTTTAGAATCGTCCAAGTATTCTCATGGAATAATTAGGTTCACGGACTTGTCTCTGTTTACATTCTGATTGTGAGATAAAGAGATATAAGCTCTTCTTATAATTCCGTACTGAGATTCATTAAGTTGTAGCTCTCAGAATTGTAATTGAGTTTAATCGATATAGGTTGCCTAAGAAAAATTTGGTGGTGTATTTTGGTACCCCCCCCCCCCCCCCCCCCCGTTCC
>NW_020643179.1:520-1000 GCF_003573695.1 Papaver somniferum
AAGTGATACCTTAAACAACAATATTTACTAGGGCCGATCCTAATTATCTCTAGTAGGACTAATATTGTTACTAAGGATCTCTACTAGGACCGATCCTCTCTATTAGGACGAATCCCGTAGATCTCTGATTAAACAGATCAAATATTTGTAACCAAAGTTTTTTCTATTACTTTAGGGCTTGCATAGATACCGAAAATGCATTTTGTTAAAAAGGAAAGTTCAGAAGATGTCGACTTAATATATTTTAACATGTGCTAATATCTTATTACTTAAGGTTCAAGTATTGTCCTTAATATTATTCAAGGCAAGATCCCATAACCGAAATATTCTTAATATCTTTTAGATATTCAAATTTATATGATTTTCATATCCCAGAGGATAAGCATATCTCTTATGGCTATTTTAGAAAAATATATGTTATATACTAGTTAATATTGGTTGTTAACCAAGAGAGATTTCGATACATATGTTGGATTACAG
>NW_020643180.1:0-432 GCF_003573695.1 Papaver somniferum
AAAAATAATAAACCCTAATACAATTTTTTTTAAAATAAAAATAAAATAAACAAACCTTAAACCAAAATTGTCTAAAATAAAATTGTCTTCTTTTCTGTTCTTTTTGCTTAAATCTTTAGCTCCAAGTCTTTATGAAATTGCCAAACTCCTTGGCCCAATTTTCTTTATGATCCAGAACCTGTTTACACAAGATAAATATCCAAAAACATAAAAAAGGACAAAAATAATAATAAAAATAAAAAATAAAAAATCTAAAACCCTAAAAACAAGTCCGCGTCGGCGGCGCCAAAAATTGATGTGATTTGTAGATAGTGGTAAAAGTGGTTCGATTCTCAGACTTGTGAAGGATATTAATTAGACTTAAATTCTAATATTAAAATAGAAAACTCACTAAAAATTATAGCAAACTCAATCAAAGATGATATCAATACT
>NW_020643180.1:443-1000 GCF_003573695.1 Papaver somniferum
TTCTAATACTAAAATAGAAAATTCACTAAAAATTATAGCAAACTCAATCAAAGATGATATCAATACTAAGAGAAACACTGAGGCTAAGATTCCACTATTTTCCAAGTTCAAAGTGATTAAACCAATACTTATATTTATGCAATTTTCTTGTTTAATTTGATTCTAAAATATTGCAACAAGTAGATTTTCAAAAGTAATAATTGTAAATACCAAGTATGAAGCATCAAAAGTATTAAAACTAAGCATACTCCATCAAAATAGATCACAATCACTCAAATAAAAATCATATTCAATAATAGTTCAAGGCAAATAATCATATAATTATTGCAAATAAAAAGATAAAATAGAATATACCACTTTTTGTTGGAAAAATAGCTTCCTCTATCGCCTCAGCAATGGGGTTTAGCTCCTCATATTAATCATGATCTCAAAATATGTGTTTGTTGCTCAAAAGATGATTAAAAGAGTGAAAAGTAATAACACAGACTGTTTGCAACAGTGTATTGGTGTTGCAAAACAGCTGTTACAATGGAACTGTTACAGAAAAACTGTTGCTT
>NW_020643181.1:0-458 GCF_003573695.1 Papaver somniferum
TCCAAATCCACGCAAAGATCATTATCATTAACATCGTCGTATAGCAGTACTTTACTTTCAATAGCACTTTACTTGTTCAAACTCGTATTTTTGTTAAAAGTAGTATTGGCAAGGAGATAATAAGATCAGACCTAAAGTGATAAATTGATTATTATTGTTTACAGGGGGAACAACTGTATGTTTCTACATTTCCTCTGTTATTTTAGCTAATTATATTTATTTTTCCTTAAGAATGCACACCTCATAAATAAATAAATTTGCAAGAGTATATTGCGTTCGGTAAAGTCTGTGAACTTGTAAATAATTATCTGATTTATTTCATGATTCCAATACCTAAATAATAAAAGAATTTTTAAACATCACCTTCTTATAAATGACAAAATTAGCAAACGAAACAATAAATGAAAACAATTTTCAAAGCGTCCACAAAAAGAAATCCATAAATCAAACCCTATCAT
>NW_020643181.1:469-1000 GCF_003573695.1 Papaver somniferum
TTAGCAAACGAAACAATAAATGAAAACAATTTTCAAAGCGTCCACAAAAAGAAATCCATAAATCAAACCCTATCATCAAAAAAAAACATATCAAATGAACCATCACCCATCTTCAAACAGTTCTTATCGCAATGCTCATGTGAACTTGATCACTCCAACCAGCATGCTTGGGCGGCTTGTCATCCTCAGATTTGGCATTTTATGCTTCATCAGGCTCCACATGCTTGTTAAGATCATGCTTGTTAACTTTTGGATCCTCTACCATGTCCTGAACATTGGGATCTTCATCAATAATAGAAGCAGGAGCATCATCATTCACAGTAGGAACATCGGCATTCTCAATACTACTGATTACATCGTCCATAGGAACACCATGAATAACATCAGCATAAATAGGAACATCATCAGTGTCAACACTACTGACAACAGAACTAATTACAACATCAAGAGGAACACCAGGAACAATAGTTACTCCTTCCACAGTAATGATAATCCTCAATTTACGAGGACCAACCATCAGTCGAGGACATT
>NW_020643182.1:0-447 GCF_003573695.1 Papaver somniferum
GATTAAAACCCTTTTTAGAGCCCTTTCCTACAGGTGATATTGAGGAGGTCCCTCTGGAGGACCCTGTTTACCCTTGATTGACCATCGAGGCGATTGTATGTTGTTGTAATATTAGTTTTTTATTTCCTCTTCACCCAGGTACTATCTTTCCGACTTCTCTCTTTACTAATTCCTCATGTTACTTTACTGTTTGGTATTGCTCTTTCATTAGAAACATTGAGGACAATGTTAGATTTAAGTTTGGGGTTGGGGAAGAAACTTTTTGTTAGCTTTTAGTTGCAATAAATAAACTCCAGAGCCTAGAAATTTATTCTTATTAAGGTTGGCACTAACCAATCCAAGTGGATGGGAACATCTTGGTTGTAGGAGTTGAGGAACCAATCTGATTAGATGGAAACATCTAAAGAGTCTATTCATAAAAGCACAGAGCTCAGGTGTTAGAATTAA
>NW_020643182.1:567-1000 GCF_003573695.1 Papaver somniferum
TTTTTTAAGTGATTTGGTGGGGCACACGATTCAAGTTGTTACCTTTGCTAGGGTGGAATAGAGTGATTGAGATACACAAAAAAAAAATGAGACCAGACCATTAGACCAACCAGAATAAATTCAATAAAGTCGACCATTGGTGCCCTTGTATATGCCAGTTGTGTTGACCTAGAGTTAGGTTTATTGACCACTGGTCCCCTTGTATATGCCAGTTGTGTTGATATTAGTCAGACCGGTATCTCAGTCCATTAGGATAGGTTCACCTTGGGAGAGGCCTTCAGACAGATATGGAAAACACCGTTCACTTTTAACCATCTCTTTATCCATCTTCTTAATCTTTTCATGTGATTGGTTGACTCCAGTTATGATGTACAGAAACTATCTGAGTAGAGCTCTGTCACTTATATATGAATTTTAGTATGTTGAGTGCAAA
>NW_020643183.1:0-494 GCF_003573695.1 Papaver somniferum
ACTCAAAGGCTAGAAATGGGCTTGGAAGGAAGAATTTGTTCTTAAAGAAGAAGTGGGCTCATAATTGTCTAAGCCCAAACTCTAACCTAAGTCCAAGACCAAGCCCAAAGCCTTCCTAAGCTCGTAGCCGTCAGATTGGATCCACAGATGCATCCAACGGTCGCTTCATCACAGTGCATCAAACTCTGAAGCTCCTGTCAAACATCATAGCACCTAACTCTCATCTGGATCGTCAGAATTGTTGTATCAAGAATCTAACGGTCGCTCAAGATCTGCCTCTGTCTCGCCGTTAGATCGATCCATCATCTTCGCATCCAACGTCTCATCCTTGTTGTGCATCAACATTTGCTACACCCGCTCAACACCCGAGTACCAAACACCTATACCCCGCACCAAACAACCCCTTCTCCTATTCTCCATCGAACCCATCTTCTTCTCCGTCTGCAACTCCACTGCCTCTTCTCAACCACCACCACAACCACCATCTCTTCGTC
>NW_020643183.1:505-1000 GCF_003573695.1 Papaver somniferum
TCATCAAACCCATCTTCTTCTCCGTCTGCAACTCCACTGCCTCTTCTCAACCACCACCACAACCACCATCTCTTCGTCGCCAACCACCACCAAAATCCATCATGGCTATCACCTACTAATGCCTACCTATTTCCCCCTTCTTTCTAGCCAGCTATCATACCAATTTCTCTCCTAGGGTTTCAGAGACAGGAAAGAAGAGAAATTGATAAAATAGCTCGAGCTAGAGGAGCAGTTGGAACAGGAGATGGAGAAGGAAGAGCAGAGGAAGGATGGGTCGAAGACATGGGAACGAATCATCCCATCAAATTAGGTAAATCAGTAACCCTAATTTCTGCTGATTTGGGGATTTGGGGAAAAACATTGTATGAACCCTAATTGGGATTCTGGGTATAAATAGAATGTGGGTGTGATGTTGTGGGGATGCCTGGGCTAGCCAGAGCTTCACCCAAGAGGACTGGACTAGCCAGTTCCTCAACTGTCTTCAGTTCATGTTTT
>NW_020643184.1:0-173 GCF_003573695.1 Papaver somniferum
AGGTAAAATCCGAAACCCTAATTTCTCTCCCAAATTAGGTATTTGGGAAATTGTCCCCAATTTTCAATTGAAAAAAGCATGGAGAAGAACAGAGATGATAGGGGTATGGTTGAATTAAATGAATTAGGTGAGAAACCCTAATTATGTACTGTTTGATTTTGGGGATTTTTGGG
>NW_020643184.1:373-799 GCF_003573695.1 Papaver somniferum
TACTGATAGGCTAAAGCTAAAGCCCAGTTCATTCCCAAAGAACTCAAAGGCCCAAAGCACAATCATAACCCGTTGGTTACCAAAATCCATTGGTACCCAAAGCCCAACAATAGCAACTAGAACCCAAAATAGCTAAACACTACAAAACACCCCCATTCTCTGTGGATCGACCCGTACTTGCACGAGCTACAACCGACGACCGTGCACTTGCGGTATTACTGTAGGCCCGCGTTTCATTTCGCTTCAATTTTATACGCTTTCCCGGGTCTACCAAGTTTTTGGCGCCGTTGCCGGGGACTGGTGCTATGTTTCTCTAGTAGTTTTATTAGCTATTTTTGCATTTCACTGCATAGCATTTGCATCTGCATCTGCTTCACTTCATTTGCTGTTGGACCTGCTGTTCTGAACCAGTTTTTCCTCTGCTGG
>NW_020643185.1:0-5844 GCF_003573695.1 Papaver somniferum
TGTGACATTCTAAATGTAAGATGGGCAAAAAGATATTAATAAAATATCCACTCTCTTTCCTTTCTTCTCTCTTGTGCTGACTTGACTTGACTTGTCACTTGCCTCACTGTTTTCCTGTGTCCTGTCTTATCTTGCTTGCTTTTTCCATTACTATATTCTTGAATTTCACTTCCACTTTTGAAGTCTTCCTGTTAGTCTTTTCCCATTCTTCTTCATTTGTTTCTTCAAACAAATTTGTTTCATTTTCACAAAATTCCCCACCTCTTTCTTCATTTCTTGAAATTCTTCTTGTTTCAGTCTAATCCAAAAACAGTGAGATATAATGGGAAATGCTATTAGGTCCCTGTATGGGAGTTGTTGCAAGCCATCAACACAAGAAGATTCAGCAGACTCATATGGTGTCTCCACAACTACTGGTGTTGTTGTTGGTGTTTCAGCTCTAGCTCATGATCTTTTGAACTATGAGCAAACTTCTCAGGTATAATTCAACTGATTTTAAGATTTATTACTTCTTAATATTCTTCATTAACTGATATCAAATTTCTTGATTTGAAGGTTCCTGAAGGGCTCAGTCAGCATGTTGCATCATCAAAGAAAACTCAAGCTAAATGGTAATTACTGCTAGTAGTAATTTGATTCCACTTAACAATTTGATCTTGAATATGTTTAATTTTAGTTTAAATGTAGCATTCTATTATTACATTTCTTGAATATCTTTAATTTTAGTATTCAATTGCTTCAACTGTTATATACTAGCAAAAATGAATTACAAGTCCCTCCATCTATGATTGAGAATCTGTTCTCTTTATTTCACCAGAAAATGAATTCAATTGATTGCTGCATGGATATAAATTGGTCTACTGATTGTCCATTTTCGACATGTTGAAGTTACAACAAACTATTGCAGGCATGGAAAGAAGCCCAATTACCACCAAGAACGCGTAAACAAGCTTCGAGGCTGATCATTCGGACCTTAAAGGAATACCAAAGGACTGATGTAGAGGTATATGGCAATACGGAACTAGACTTCTTTATGTTATAGCATTAGATGTTGAGTTCTGTGAAACAATACTGAGGGTTTGGTTTTTTAAATAGGGTCTATTGAGATTTTATGGTCTTCCAATTCCACGAAAACGGGTTGAAATTCCTGATGAAGAAGTCTTTCCTCCTACTCAGCCTGAAGGGGTGCAATTCGAATTACAAACGTTTCCGGTAAGATTGTACTTTAATCTGATGAGAAAACTAGCTCATTTTTTGTTTTGTTAAGAAGATTTTATGTTTGGCTTCACAACTGGAAATTACACTATTTAGGTGGACGCAAGAGCTGTTGGCGATGGGGATGGCTTAACTGTTTATGTTGACGCTACAGACCCCAGGGAAGCACCTAATGTGCCCAGGGCTGTGCAACTGGCCGTATCAAGACGAGCAAAAGCACGTGCATCCAGGGATTTTAAGACGGCAGACGCACATCAGCAGGACATTGTTGATGCTGGTTACAGGTTCTTGCTAATCCCAAATGGTGTTTTTTGTTCAGCACTATCATATCACCAATCAGTGAAATACATTTTGTTCGTATTACATATCCAGAGTCTTCAGTGGTTCAAACAACGAGGACATTCTTGCCAAAAAGTATCGTATTCGATTGAGGTAATAGAATGTCTTTCTCGATTAGACTACATGGGATTGAATCTGTTTGTAATTTCTTTGGATACAATTGATTGCACAGGGGTATTGATGCACCAGAGATGGAAATGCCATACGGAGAAGAGGCAAAGGCAGAACTCACGAAGCTACTCCAAGGAAAGTGTTTGACTATTGGTGTTTACGGTGAGGATCAGTTTGGTCGAATCGTTGGAGATGTACATTGCGATGGAAAATTTGCACAGGTAAAATACACCCGCCTTATTGCTCGCGTTGCAGCTCCCTTAAACTAGATTAATTTGACAAATCCCTTTGAAATCTCATCCTTTTCTTCTCTTGGCATCTTTCTTTTCCTCCGTGCAGAAAATAATGCTCAGGAAAGGGCTTGCATGGCATTTTGAAAAGTATGACAAACGCCCTGAACTCAAGAAGGTGACAAGTCCTCCTTGATACTTACTGTTCTGTTTCACCAAATCTATTCTTAATTGTACTTTGGTTGACACACATTTATGCTCTGAATTAGTGGGAGAAGCAGGCTAGGGATGCTCACCGTGGATTGTGGGCATCTCCAAATCCTCAAAAGCCATGGGAATGGAGGAAAAACAATCGGAGGGACTGAATCGTATGAGAGTTCCGAACTGAAACTATAGACTTCCTGGGTTCAATTATGCAATGAAGGAGAAAGAAATCATGAGGACTGTGTCGTAGGCTCATAGCAGAAATGCATGTGGCGAAGCCAACACAATAAATCTCTAAGACGGTAAATACCAGCATTAGCTATCCAAATCTCAAACTAAACAAAGGAGACACTGTGTACATATGTTTTCTTTTCTTTCCTTTTCACTTTTGCAGAATTGAACTACTGAGAGAATTTTAATATCTAGAGTTGTATAATTGAAATGAACCAGTTGTGATTTTCTGATTAAAGAATGGTGAACTTTAGAATTATGCTATCTATTTTACTGCAAGGATGATGTCCATGAAAATATATCTATCAAAAAGACAAATCTGTTGTGGTCCATGTAGGGTTCAACCAGCTAGACTTGCAAAGGGATTCCTGGGAAGTAGTTTAAGAGTCAATTTCTATACCTACCAAAAACAATTATCCATTGTGGTCCATGGTAGTTTTATTTCTTGAAAAGTAGCATAAATGAGGATTCAGCTGAACAGTTTGCACCCTTCCTTTCGTCTTCAAGACTTGCACCATGTTTGTTTACTCCTGACTCATCTGAGTCGTCCGGATCTGAATCATCTGGATCTGAGTGAAATCACCTGACTCATCTGGATCTGAGTCGATATGTTTGTTTTGAGTCAGATCTGACTCATCTGACTCGGAAATAAGTGAGTCAGTGGTTTGGTCTCATGAGTCAGGCGTATTTTGTTACCTGACTCAAATGAGTCCGAGTCAGGGGTTATGTCTGAATCAGAGGTCGAGTCAGATCTGACTCAAAATGGAAAACAAACGGTCTGACTGCTGACTCGGTCCGAGTCAGGGGTTGACTCAGATTCAGACACCGAGTCAGCTGCAAACAAACAAGGTCTTGTTGTGCCTATATGTTCATTGGGCAAGAGTCACCTTTTAGAAAGAAAATGCTAAAGAATTTACTCCCTTACTCACTTCCTCCACTGTTTCTCCAGTCTTATCTTGCTTTCCATTAATATATATTATAGTTTTCCTTTCCATTTTAACTTTTTCATTATAAGTCTGGTCTTTGTCCCCTTGATTTCTTTCATCTTACTTCGTTTCTGCATATTCTTGTTTCAGTGTAATCAAGAGAGAGTGAGAGGATGGGAAATGCTCTTAGGTTTCTTTATGGGAACTGTTGCAAGCCAAAAACTCAAGAGTCAGACCATGGTGTTTCAGCTCTGGTTCATGATCTTGCTAACCATGAGAACAATTCTCAGGTAATATTCAAAAGCTTTTAGTTTTCTTCTTCTTTTTTCTTAATTTGTTAACTGACTTCAAAATATTTGTTTGAAGGTTCCTGCAAGACTTGGTCAGCATGTTGCACAATCAAAGAAAGCTCAAGCTAAATTGTATTACTTTGATCCCATTTTTTCATCTTGAAATCTGGATTTACAAAAATCTGTTGTTGATGACGAAATAGATGCATATATGGTGCACTATTTAGAAACTTTCTTCATATCCACTGTGATCAAATTGATACTATTTCTGTTTTTAAAATGTTGAAGGTACAACAAACTATTGCAGGCATGGAATGAAGCAAAACCACAACCGAAAACAGCTGAACAAGCATCCAGGCTTGTCATTCAGACCCTGAAGGGACACCCAAAGGCCGACGTAGAGGTATATTAATGGCGATATACAACCTAACTTCTTTATTGTTGTAGCTTTGAGAAACAGGACTTTGTTTTTGTTGTATAGGGTCTGCTCAGATTTTATGGTTTTCCTCTTCCGAATAATTGGATTGGAATTCCTGTGGTAGAAGTTTTTCCTCCTTGACCAGAATATGAGTTACAGACATTTCCAGTAAGATGATATTCCCCACTCTAATCCGCTAATTAGTTCATTTTCCTTTCTTTTAAGAACATTTATGTGTTGGTTTCACAACTGGAAATTACTGCATAGGTGGATGCAAAAGCTGTTGGTGATGGAGAAGGCTTGGCTGTTTATGTTGACGCGGCAGACCCAAGCCAAGCACCTCATGTTCCACAGGCTGTACGATTGGCAGTCTTGCGACGATCAAAAGCACGTGCATCCAGGGATTATCGTACTGCAGATGCACTGCAGCAGAACATTATTGATGCTGGTTACAGGTTCTTATTCACCCCAATTTGTGCTTCTTCAGCGGTAGTAATCACTGAAACCTATTTTGTTCTTATACAGAGTCGACAACGAGAATATTCTTGCAAAAACGTATAAGATATGTATGAGGTAAATCAGTGTCTTATTTGATTTTGGTAACGTAAATCTGGATCAACTTTGAAAAATGTTGAATGTACAGGGGGGGTATTGATGCACCAGAGATGCAAATGCCCTACGGAAAAGAGGCGAAGGCAGAACTCACGAAGCTACTCCAAGGCAAGTGTCTGGCCATTGGTGTTTACTGTACGTATCAGTATGACCGACTCGTAGGAGACATCCATTGCAATGGAAAATTTGCACAGGTACCATACAGCTTTTCTTAGTGCGAGCAGTCCCTTCAATTGAATAACTTCCACTTTAAATCTCATATTTTTCTTTGCATCTTCCTTCTTCTTCCTGCAGAAAGGAATGCTCACAGGAGGGCACGCGCGGCACTATGAAAAGTATGACAAACGCCCTGAATTCAAAAAGGTGAATGACAAGTCCTTTTGTTTTTCTTTCTCTTATTAAACCTATGCCTTAGATGTACTCTATATGACACCCATGTATGTCTAAAATTAGTGGGTGAAGCAGGCTAGAGCTGCTCGGGTTGGACTGTGGGCATCTCCAAATCCTCAAAAGCCATGGGAATGGAGGAAAAACAATCCAAGGGACCGAGAGTAACTCAAAGACAGAAACACTTGAAGCAGTAGACTTCCTGTGTTCAACTACCAAGAAACACTTGGGTGTGAAGACAACACAATAAAACACAAAGACAGTGCACACCAATATAAACAAGCAGAATTGAGGATTTCATTGTATCAGTATTTTTCGATTCGGGTTTTTTTGTTGTTGTTGTTGTAATAAGCACATAAAACCTTATTATGACATTGTATTATGTTTATCTTTTGGGATTTTTAACAAACTGCCACACTTGCAAATCCCGATTCAAGAAAATGCCACCGTTTTTTTCAGAGTTTATTAAATGCCACAACCGTTAGATATTCCGTCAGGGCCCACTAACTCGGTCTATAATCATTGAAAAAGTCAATACAACGTGTCAACATTACCTAACTACCCTTGAATTCGTGTTGGTCCAAACTCGACAATGACTCACACTATTAGGTCGATTTGAATCAGTCACAAGAAGCAGCATTACCTAACTACACTTGAATTCTCTTTCTCTTTCCTTTCCTTTCTTCTCTTCCTTCTCCTTCTTCTTTTTCTCCGGCGTTCCAGAGATGAAATCTCTGTTGAGAAAACCTTGCAGAAAATTAGTGAAACCAATCAACCGAGTGTGGTGCTGATGAGTTCATAGTTGGGTTTGGTTAGAATCCACGATTGAGTTGAAGCGAAGTGTTTCTGTGAAGGTTAGAGTTTGATGTTGAGTTTATTTG
>NW_020643186.1:0-500 GCF_003573695.1 Papaver somniferum
GATTCAAGTAACAACTCCAACTATCTCTGAGCACAGGATCCACAAGTATTACAAAATCTTTAGTATCCGATAAACAAGAATTAGAGAGAAACCCAACATAATACACCCAATTTTAAAACAAATAAATAAAAATTTCTCATTCACAACAAGCTACAGTGATGAAAGTATGAACCCTAATTTAACAAAAAAAAAAATCTATTCTGAAAAACCTAAGAAATAAAAACTGAAGCTAAATACTATTTTCCATGGAATAAATCGCAAAATTTTTCATTTGTCTTAGTTCTAAATACTCTAACGACGATGAACAGAAAAAATGAAATTTTAAAACCTAAATCATACCTTTTTTTGTGCTCAGTTACCCTAAATCGTAAGTGAAGTTGATGAAAATACATGTTTCATAATCTAGTAAACATCAAAATTTCTCAATCCATTACTCTGCTCTTCTTTTCTATTCTACAAACCGCACTAAGTTCTTATCTACCTAAAATAACGAAATCGAT
>NW_020643186.1:511-1000 GCF_003573695.1 Papaver somniferum
TGTTTCATAATCTAGTAAACATCAAAATTTCTCAATCCATTGCTCTGCTCTTCTTTTCTCTTCTACAAACCGCACTAAGTTCTTATCTACCTAAAATAACGAAATCGATTAAACTTTCATTTCATACATACCCAAAATTGAATCCTCAATTCAAATTGATAACAAATAATTCTAAACCTTAAATCATACCTTTTTTTTTCTTCTTTTTTTCTGCTGCTCGTTCGCGTTTTTAAGTTGGGTTGATATGTTTGTATCCTGCACTCTCTAGGATCTCCCTTTATCAAAATCTTATTCCCTGATCTCTTCTTCCCTAATCTTTTCTTCAACTAATTTGTATTCTGGACGGAGATACTGCTGAGAAAGAAGAAAATTTTTTGATGAAGAAGAAAATGAAAAGAGGAACTACGAGAATAAGCGGTCGGAGATAACAAAGTCAATTTTTTTTGACGGAATTAACAAGAGGACGGATATAACGAAAATCTGCTGAGT
>NW_020643187.1:0-475 GCF_003573695.1 Papaver somniferum
CCATCCATTAAGTGGTAACAGTTTCTTATTGTTCATGCTTTTAATTTCATCTTTAGAACATTGAGGACAATGTTAGATTTAAGTTTGGGGGTGGGGAAGAAAATTTTTGTTAGCTCTTAGATGCAACAAATAAACTCCAGAGTCTAGAAATTTATGCTTATTAAGGTTGGCACTAACCAATCTAAGTGGATGGGAACATCTTGGTTGTAGGAGTTGAGGAACCAATCTGATTAGATGGAAACATCTAAAGAGTCTATTCATAAAAGCACAGAGCTCAGGTGTTAGAATTAAAAAAAACATGGTAGTTTCGCCATATCTCGTTGAATCCTAATCCTTCTGTTTTTATTTTTTAAGTGATTTGGTGGGGCACACGATTCAAGTTGTTACCTTTTCTAGGGTGGAATAGAGTGATTTGGTGGGGCACACGATTCAAGTTGTTACCTTCCAAGGTTCTGCATAGATAGCTAGGGTCTGG
>NW_020643187.1:486-825 GCF_003573695.1 Papaver somniferum
AGGGACACCCGTAGAGGATTAGGGGGAGGGCATCTTCTTCCCAAAAATTCAAAAATGAATTTTGGCGGGAAAACGGTTCTCATCTACTGTGTGATTTTTCGATCAAAGTTTGAAGGAGTTCTGGGTAGACTAAAGGGCTGAAACTTCATGGGTAGTTGTGATATGTCCTAACAAAGCTATTATGGGTGTTTGTTTCGATCGAATTTGGCTAGATAACTTAGTTTTAATCCAAACAGGGAGTTAGAGGAAAAACATGTGCTTGCACGGGTTGTGAGGAATTTAAACGTGTACTGCACGTGTTTGGAAGAGTTAATCGATATTATGTAGCGTGAAGAAGGT
>NW_020643188.1:0-674 GCF_003573695.1 Papaver somniferum
ACTCGCGAGGATCTGGAGCACCTTCTGGAGAACCGTGGAAAAGACAAAACATCGCATGTCCATCGTCATCAACCTCCTTATCCTTCCGCTACGCAGAGGATTCCACTCCCCAAAGGTTACGTTTCTCCAACTTTCACCTTATATGATGGAACTGGAAATGCTAGGGAACATGTCTCTCGTTTTCTCGAATCCCTGGGAGAACATGAACACAATCATGTTGTTCGTCTCAAGGAATTCTCAAAATATCTGAAAGGCAGAACATACACCTGGTATAACAACATCGCACCAGGGACTATCAACAATTGGGGAGAAATGGTTAACACATTCTACAGGAAATACTTCTTCGTGTCAGAACAAGTCACCCTCTCCGACCTTGGAAGAATATTTCAGAGGGTCAGTGAAAATCGCAATGATTATGTGAAAAGATTCGGAGTCCAAGCTCTGGATTGTCATGACCCAAACGTCAGGAACAACAACTGGTGGACTTGTGCATCAATGGCATGATCCCGGTCTACAGGTCCTCGCTAGAAAACCTTCGATTCCAGACTTTCTCAGAGCTTCACGAAGCTGCGAAGAGGTCGGCAACCACTGCACCCGCTCTTTTGGAAAGAGCAAAGTCTACAAAGACTGAAGATTCAAAAGACACTCGAGGAAGCAGGCGTTTGATCAACAAG
>NW_020643188.1:681-1000 GCF_003573695.1 Papaver somniferum
GAAAGAGCAAAGTCTACAAAGACTGAAGATTCAAAAGACACTCGAGGAAGCAGGCGTCTGATCAACAAGAAGTATAACCTGCAACCTTCAACAAATGTTATCGCGGAAGGGAGTAAGCGAAAAGCAGAACCACAACACAAGTAGACTTCCTCCACCCCTTTAAAGACACACAAGAAGGAGAATTTGAAAATCCCTCCTCAGCATACGGAAGATTCAGAAGCACCTGATTTTCCCTGTTCAATGGAAGAAGTTAATGAACTACTCGATGCCTGGATTCAAGAAGGCGCAATCAAATTGCCTTATGTCAAGAAGGAACCAA
>NW_020643189.1:0-400 GCF_003573695.1 Papaver somniferum
CCCACGGGTCCTACATTCCACGCTTGCTTAGGCGACGGAAACAGGGAGAACACACGCATATTGCTATCCAAGTGTTAATACTTATTCCGATTGGTCTAACTGGTCCGGTCTAAATTTTTTTATTTTTTTATTTTTTTTGAAAAGGTAACTCAGTCACTCTATTTCACCCTAGCAAAGGTAACAACTTGAATCGTGTGCCCCCACCAAATCACTTGAAATAAAAGAAAACTAAAAATAGAAAGTGAAAAGGACTCGACGAGATATGGCGAAACTATCATGTTAATTCTAACACCTGAGCTCTGTGCTTTTATGAATAGACTCTATAGATGTTTCCATCTAGTCAGATTGGTTCCTCAACTCCTAAAACAAAAATGTTTCCATCCACTTAGATTGGTTAGTG
>NW_020643189.1:600-706 GCF_003573695.1 Papaver somniferum
AAAAGCATGAACAAGGAGAAACTGTTACCATTTGAAGCGGAAGAGTTAAGGGAAGATATTACCTTGTTGCATGAGCATGGGATACCTCCCAAGAAGTGCTAAGTTT
>NW_020643190.1:0-460 GCF_003573695.1 Papaver somniferum
TCAATTGTGCTTGTGAAAAATCTTGTACTCCTATTAATTTCCTCATTTCTTCAAACTTGATCCGAGCTAATGCTTTGTCAATATATCTGCTTTCTGCTCAGTTCCTGGTATGTGTTCAACGTTGATGATCTCCTTCTTGATACATTCTCGTATGAAATGATACCTTTTGTGAATGTGTTTCGTCTTCCCATGAAACACTGAATTTTTAGTCAGTGCAATTGCAGACTTATTATCAATCTTGATGAGAACTTTTTCAGGTTCTCTTCCTTTGATTTCACCCAATAATTCTTGAAGTCATATTGATTGTTTAGCTGCTTCTGTTGCAGTCATAAACTCAGCTTCACAGGATGAGAGGGCAACAGTGTCTTGCTTCTGTGAACACCATGTAATAGGTGCTTCTCCTAGATAAAATATATGACCAGTTGTACCTTTTCCATCATCTTGGTCAATATTATGACTG
>NW_020643190.1:660-1000 GCF_003573695.1 Papaver somniferum
CCAATCACTTTTACCCCACCTGGCTTATCAACTAGAAACCAAGTCTTGTTTCTGTTGATTGAAATAATTTCTTCTCTACATGCTTTTGTCCATTTAGTCGAGACCTTTGATTCCTGAAAATTCCTTGGTTCATCATTAACAGAAAGTAGCATAATCTCACATTCTTCTGAAGCTTGAAGAACATAATCCTCCAGATACTGTGGCTTTTGTATCTGTCTTATTGATTTTCGCAGTGGAATGGGTTGAGTTATTTCATCGATCTCCTCTTCTTCTTCTTCTTCTTCTTCTTCTACTACTTCTTCGTTATTCTCAGTATTTTCATTATTCTCTTCTTCTTCTT
>NW_020643191.1:0-639 GCF_003573695.1 Papaver somniferum
CAAGAACGATTCGAAAAATAAACACCTGCGTAACATCTTCTCAATTTCTTGTTTTCTCGACAGAGAGGAGTCAGAAGAGGTGTGACATGAGAAGTTGTAATCTTCTTCATATTCCACGAATCCAAAAACTTAACATACTCTGAGACTTCCTCATCAACATCTCTATCAATATCTGAATCACCTTCATCAGAAAGTTCATCCAACTGTTCTTCTAGGAGAGTTTCCCAATCAACAGTTTTTACATCAAGAGAATGTTTAGATATTGACTTAGATGTGATAGTTCTCTCAGGTGAATCCAAGCTTTTAGAATCATCTGGTAATTTCTGAACTGGTACGTTATTAGAGATAGACTCGTCCATAATCATATCGCTACAAACACAGACTTATAAGGTCTTTAACGTGTTTGCCTGCTCTGATACCAATTGAAAAAGCGGGGGTCTAACAACACCACCCAATATTTCGCTTAGCAATCTGTATGGACTAACTCCGAAATACTTTGCTAGAGAATCAACTAGACAGTCAGACTCAATCTAGATAAAAGTATCTCAAGGAGTTAATATCTCTCTCTAGATTTGATTTCTATTCAAGCTAAAATCAATATCGAGTCTTTATCAAATACAAGGAATAACTTGGACGGCA
>NW_020643191.1:712-1335 GCF_003573695.1 Papaver somniferum
GGTACCAAAGACCAATGTCCAAGGATCAATCAATATCAATCAACAACCAAAGGTTGAATTTCCAATTGATGATCACGAACGCACAACCTGTATTATTTCAATTATATAAAATATAATGCGGAAAAGAAATAACACAGACACCAGAAATTTTGGTAACGAGGAAATCGCAAATGCAGAAAAACCCCGGGACCTAGTCCAGATTGAATACACACTGTATTAAGCCGCTACAGACACTAGCCTACTGAAAACTAACTTCGGACTGGACTATAGTTGAGCCCCTATCAATCTCCCACTGATACAAGGTACAGTAGTACTCCTACTCCTCTGATCCCGGCAGGATACTGCGCACTTGATTCCCTTAGCTGATCTCCCCCACAACCAAGAGTTGTTGTAACCCAAAATCACAGACTTGATAATAAACAGATCTGTCTCACACAGAAAAGTCTATCAAAGGATAAATTTGTCTCCCAAAGATAAACCCTAGGTTTTGTTCCGTCTTAAGATATGAAATCATGGTGAACACGAACCAATTGATAATCCGGTCTTATATTCCCGAAGAACAACCTAGATTAATCAATCACCTCTCTACAATCCTTCCTGACTACACAAGCGGATTGTCAAGG
>NW_020643191.1:1346-1648 GCF_003573695.1 Papaver somniferum
TCTTTCTTCGGTATCCACTTCTGAGTGTGTTTAGGAATAGTCGGAACCTTCTTCCCATCACTCTCTTCTAGAATTCTTGGAAGAGAATTGGATTGACTATTCTTTTGCAAGTTAGTCTTTCTTTAATTGGGAGCATCGGATCTTGTCTTCGTATTTACGAAGTTATCCTTTTGATAACCGTTACGATTATGAAAAGGATTCGTACGACGTTTATAGGAAAATCTAGGTCTATCATACCACTGATTCCTTTGCCTAAATGTTGTACAATTACAACCTGTGACGTCAAGAGTGTTAGCCTTAAC
>NW_020643191.1:1659-1888 GCF_003573695.1 Papaver somniferum
ATCGGAGAACTCTCACGATCTCAAGACAATCAATCGATTGTACTCGTACGATAGAAGATGCAAGATCAGATCACACAACTACGATAAAGTAGTATCGGTCTGGCTTCACAATCCCAATGAAGTCGTTAACCTGATTTTAGAAAAGAAAATCAAAGGTTAATGGAGATCGACTCTAGAGAGCGCACTAGTAGCACACAGACGTGTGGGGATTAAGTTTGCTCAATGCTAG
>NW_020643192.1:0-1000 GCF_003573695.1 Papaver somniferum
CCAGACATATTATTTCAAATTACATTTCAAGCAATACAATTAAGCAGTTCAATCACTAAGCTACTCATTCCTAGCTTTCGCCGCGCCTCTGATAAATCTGCAACGATGTCAATTGGGGTGCGATGACAGCTCAATAGAACGCACCCCATTCTCTAAAGATGCGTAAACAAAATCATTATGTCAAGAAAAAGCATATGACAAGAAACATAGTACAACTTCAACGAATTGAGGGTATGTTAAACAATCACATCACCAATAATGTTTGTAATAAATTAACTTATCTAGATTCCGACACAAGATTCACAAGTTAATTTAGTCACCAACAAACCATAAGTTCACAACACTATTAATATTATTATCAACAAATCATCCATTTAAGTTTCTACACATCATTCACATATTAACCAACAAACCATGAATTTACAATACCAAAATAATTGTCAACAAGTCATTCATCAATGATTCAACACATTTATTCACGTATTAATATCGTCACAAAGAAACCATGAGTCCACTAATAATCCATTTGGAATTTAACACATCAATTCACAATTCATCAATAATGTTTCCAACAACCCATCCTTTTATGTTTCAAAACATAAGTTACATAACAATATTGTCACCTCAAACCATAAGTTTACGGTACGAAAACCTTGGTTTGTACACCCACCTATCGTTTATCGGCACGGACAACCTCCATCGATGGTCAGGAACAAAAGTTCCTATGGGGATCATACCCATATGCTCTCGGGGATCATTACCCGTTTCATTAACATTACGAAAACCTTGGTTCGTACACCACCTATCGTTTACCGGCACGGACAACCGCCATCGATGGTCGGGAAACACAAGTTCACGTGGGGATCATTACCCATTTAACTCTCGGGGATCATTACCCGCCGTTACCATGAAATGACATTCCATATAACGGAAAAACATGAGTTCATTTCCTTTTATAAAACATTTTTTCACACAACACAAGCAACCATGGCATAAGAAA
>NW_020643193.1:0-424 GCF_003573695.1 Papaver somniferum
TTTTTTTTCATTTTCTTATGTTATTTTTTAGGTTTATTGGTTTTAAATTGTAAAAATATTTGGAGGATGATGTTTATTGCAGTATTTTAATGGTTTGTGATATTGCAATATTTTTATGGGATATGTATTGTTTACGTCCGTGAACTTGAAGGTCCCATATTGCAGTCAAAAGTAAAGTCGTTCATGAATCGGTATTCGTATTGATGAAAGGACGAATGGACTTTTGACATACATAAAAGTTATGCCTATGCAGTCATGTATTTGATGGAAAATAGGATAAAATCTTTTGTTCAACAAGGATAAAGTCTATTATGTCGTTGTGATGGAACTAAAATAGATCATTGTATGTTATCCACGATATTGATCTTCATTGATCCATTTTATTATGTTTTACCGTGAAGGCTCCATTGTGTGTCTTATGTTG
>NW_020643193.1:435-1000 GCF_003573695.1 Papaver somniferum
ATCCATTTTATTATGTTTTACCGTGAAGGCTCCATTGTGTGTCTTATGTTGAGCACCTTACAACTAAGTCGATTTACCTTGGCTTTGTTGGTTATTCCATAAGATGCTATATGTCGAGCATTAGGAACTAAATTAATCAACTAGTTTGGTTATTTAGTTAGTACTCCATAAGTTTTCTTTCTTATTTCGAGTACATGTACGGTTAAGGTTGTGATATTCTATGATGAACTTAGTCGGGGTTCCATAAGTTCTTTTATGTTGAGCCCAAAAATAATTAAATTGATTACTTCGGTGATTATTTTGGTTATTTGTATTCCAGTTAGATAAATTATAGGTTCTCTTGTAATTAATATAGTTGAGTTTTCATATATTCCACAAGTTCTTGTGTTGAGTATATGAAAGGCTACACTATCACGTTCTTTGGTTAATGTAGTCATATATTCCGTAAGGTTTTCCTTATGTTGATTATTTCAATGGTTAAGTTAGTCATCTCCGTATGATTACCTTAGTCGTAGCTCCATGAGTTTACTTATGTTGAGCACTTTCAATTAAATTGATCACTTTT
>NW_020643194.1:0-424 GCF_003573695.1 Papaver somniferum
GGTCTAAATATTCTTGCGAAAATAAAGCCCCATAACATTGCCGTCTTGCGACGAAATCGCAGGACGTCTTCGCACTTTCATGCGAAGACCCATTGAACTCGTCTTATCATTTTATTTTGTATTGTTGCCTCTTCAGGATTGTTGCACAAATATGAAAAGCCTTAATACCCTTGCGAATAAAAAGCTTCATGACATTTGCGTCTTAAGACACTTATCAGCTCCCTAATGGAGGGTGCCTCCCTTATCTCCCCCTGGTTGCCCCTTCAAGGAGGCGTACTTCTACCATACAAGGTTAGCTCCTCCCATCCAGTCTTAACAACAACCAGTTTTTTTCGCAGCCTCTTATCCTTTTTACCTATAGTGCTTATAGTTACGAGACTGCACCCTAAGTGGGGTTTTCTTCAGGCCGAGTGCAGTATAAGCC
>NW_020643194.1:435-1000 GCF_003573695.1 Papaver somniferum
TTATGGTTACGAGACTGCACCCTAAGTGGGGTTTTCTTCAGGCCGAGTGCAGTATAAGCCAAGACTTGTCAAGAATGGCAAAGTACTCTTCAAACGTCCCTGGCACTCTTGACTCAACCGTGTACCTCGGTGCCTTGATCAGATCTACACTCCTTGTGAGAGTCCTTATTACCGTAGTCGCCCAACCTAAGTCATATGCTTAAGCTGAGAATCCAAGGTGCCTCTCCCGGATGGGCTTTATTGACCCCAAATCTCCATGACTCAGGTTCCGGTGGAGGTGTAGCCTTTCCATGAGCCATGCAACAAGTACCCCCTTATATGACGTACTTTAGGTCTTACATTTGCCTCTTGCGAAATTGTATTCGCGAACTAGGGTGTACGCCATAAAGGTTCGCCCCTTTCTCTTTTGTCATTTTTCTCTGATTGTCTTCTGTAAAATTCATTATCTCTGCGAGAGTCTCGCACATCACCATATTGTATTTGGATTTCGCAATCTCAATTTTGTCATTCAATCAAATGTATTTTTGAGAATTTTACTTATTGCGAAAGTGTCGCAACAACTTAA
>NW_020643195.1:0-376 GCF_003573695.1 Papaver somniferum
TTCATGTCAACTAGGTCTAAGTAAATTGATTCTAAGGGCTTAGAATTACTCTAAACAGTTTTGCTAAAAAGTTTTATAGCATATTCTGATTCTGCAAAGATTTAACTTTTGTGTTCAATATCCAAACTAAATTTGGGTACGCAGCTTACGCTAGCCAGCTTATGCATTGACTTATAATTTTACAATTCCAAGTCTACCATGCAAAACATACTATCTGATGAGTGCCAAATAATGTATATATTTATCCCTTTTTGTTGGCATTTAACTCATCTTTTGTGCAGTAATTCTACATTTTATCCCATATTCTGTATTTTCATTGTTTTCAAGAATAAATATTTTTCTTACTTAATTTTGCATTTTTAGGTAATAAATAAAG
>NW_020643195.1:576-1000 GCF_003573695.1 Papaver somniferum
AGGCAAAGACCCAGTTCAATCCAAAGATCAAGCCCAGTTCAATTCACATCAGAAACCAACTGAACCCAAGTTCAGCCCATCAAAACCACTGAAAGCCCAACTCATTCCAAGGGTATTCATAACCCATTAGCACTCAAAAGCCCATTGATTATTCATAGCCCAATAGCAAAATTTAGAACCCAAAATAGCTAGAAACTACAAAACACTCCCAATCTCTGTGGATCGACCCGTACTTGCACGAGCTACAACCGACGACCGTGCACTTGCGGTATTACTGTAGGCCCGTTTTTATTACGCTTCAATTTTATACGCTTTCCCGGGCCCACCACTATCACACAAAAGAAAACAAAAGAATCAACTATGTTCACTTCATCATTTTTTTCGTTAAGCATATATAGACCCTAAATCTAATAATCGCTGCCAA
>NW_020643196.1:0-7872 GCF_003573695.1 Papaver somniferum
GGGATTGAGGACTCATGAGTTCAGTCAATGATGTATCACAGACTCTTTCTCGAGATCAACCTCTTCTTGCAAATGCTTACGTTTCAGCACTGCTTTCTTCTCTTCATGCAATTAATTTGATAATGCTGTCTCTTTCTGCTTCAAATTGCACTCTCGACCTCCTTTTTCCCGGACAAAGCAACACTCATGTTACCTGATCAGCTTCTATAGAAAAGAATAAATTAGTCCCAATACTTACAAAGAGTAAACATACGACAAGCAAAGTAACAAACAACTCATAAAAGCAGGCCTCTCAATGATGGTATCATTTTACTAGTAGCTCACTTGAGTATATATATGAAATACCCTGATAAATGTATATAAAAAAAGTCAACTACAGTGTATTTATCAGGGATAGATGACTTGATATATGGACAAAAAGAGGAGTAGGAAAAGCAAACAAACCACCAAAGCACAAATATAAAAGCTGGCATTAATGTTTTACTATTTACTTCAGACAAATATATTGGTACAAGGATACATTACATTTATCCAAATTAAATCATGATGTGAGTCACGATTTTATTTGAACTTGATCATTTCTACAACGAACTCTAATTCAAGTCAACTGCGTAGCTAAAGTAGCCCTTTCTTTTACAATTATGAAGTCTAATTTTCAAGTTGTAAGATGTTGTGAATATCTGTAATAATTAAGCTACTACATATTACCTAAGCACTAATATTCTTAAGTAAGTGAATAATATAAGATAGTGCAAGAGAGACTTCTTTTAGCTTGTATAAGAAATGAGATACCACTAAAGATACAACCCTTATGGGTATTTCTAGTGTTTTCAAATGAACTAACTCAACACGCACTTGTTGTTGGCGTCGACAATTAAGGATCCACTACATTTTTTATTTTAACCATAATTTTGATTTGGTGTGTGCGTGGCGATGCACTTTTGATTTGGTGTGCGCAGGGCTTTGCCCCGTCCCCGTGGCGACGTGTTTTTAATTTGGTGTACGTGGTTCTTTTCCCCGCCCCGTCTGGATACATGGTACTCTGCTTCCTCAATAGCTGATTATGCATGAAAGGTTGCTTATGCATCAACAAACCATTGAGCTCCTTAGTGGTGCAAAATAACCAAAACTCTGAGGATGGCACCAACCTTCAGCTTTATGCTCTGACCATCTCAATATACTTGTTTAATAAGATTATGTAATGTTAGTCAATATTCAATCTACTGCATGGCTATCATTTTTAAAGCAAAATAATATTCGGTAACTATAAAAGTTCCATGTTATCATATACTATCCATCATTCCATCCTTTAAAAATTATCTAATGTTACTATATCCTATAAAATAATCTTCTGTAATTATAATTTTCACCACCCAGCCAGATCCTTATAATGCAACACATTCTATTGTCCGTCTTTGAGTCCGACAACCACATAGTATAGAGAATTTATCATCCTACACCATGCCTATAAATACAATATTCTTCCACCATTAAGTAACAAACCCAATTCATAAAACCTGATACAAAAGGTCATCGTCAGTATTGAATAAAATTAAAAAACTACAGATACATAAAAATATCAGGAGTATATGACGGGAAATGCCAACCCCAAACCCAATACTTCGTAACAATCCAATCCAGGATACTGACTGAACTGCGGCCATCTAACTCCAACATTGCACAATCAAATCAAGCCGAAATCACTAACCAATCAATTTCCACACAAAAAAGGAAAGCTAATAAATTTCAATACCAAAGATTAATTGTTTAATGTGCCACCCTTATCTTTGAATGTGAAACCACCACATATCTTATAGTTGTGCACTATCAAGTAGTACTATTGACCATAATCGTATAATTCACTTCCTGGCATCCTAAAGCTTACTCGACTCCCCGCAAAATCCATGTTGCATGCATTGATATGCTTTCATGATAGAGGAATCATAGAAAAATTGTTCCCGTGATTGTCCATGAGATAATATGTCGTGTCTTTTCTCTAACAAAAGTGCTCATGGAGAAGGCAGGAGAGAAACTAATGGTTCTATGAGATTATCTAACTGAGGTTGGGTTAGTATCTATAGTTCCAATCAAAAGTGCTTCTAAAATCAACATAACGATTTGACGTACAAAGACGAACTCAGTTCAGTTAGAGTAGATATTTGTCTCTTTCATTGCCGCATTTTCAGTTCATAGGGTGCACAATTTTTCAGTTGCATACTCCTCAAATCATCTGTCAAGTTAAAAATATTGATTTAGAATTAATCATACTCCACAAGAAGAGTGGTCCACCAAGAACACTAAACATCCTTATGGTTGTAGCATATGGAGAGGCATACACAAGCACTACGAAGCTGTCAAAGCTAACTGTTTTTTTAAATTGGGTGATGGTAGTAGAATAAGTTTATGGTGTGACATTTGGATTGGAGAGCATCCCTTAGCTAACCAATTTCCTGCAGCCTACAATGCCTCAACATCGAAGACGCTTACTGTCAGTGAAGTATAATCGAGCATCTCTGGAACATGGAATTTTGGCATCACTAGAAGAGTCCACGATAACGTCATAAGTGATATAGCTGCACTACTTCACCTGCTGGAATCTAATGGACTAGTTCCATCCAATAATGACGATATAAGATTATGGAAAGAAGATCAAAAAGTTGGAGAGTTTACTGTTAAAAAATGTTATCTTTGGCTAGTGAAGACTAATGGTGTAGATGATGACTCTAAAGAGCATGTTCATCCTAAGAGAATTTGGTCGAAGTTATGGCCTTCTAAAGTTAGTTTCTCTTTATGGTTGGCAGCTAGACACAAAGTCTTAACGCAAGACCAGTTGATCAAGAAAAGATGGCGCACATGGGTCAATCATTGTTATCTGTGCACAAGGGATGAAGAAACAAATGTGCACATGCTCCTTCATTGCCATACTGCAAGTTACATTTGGAATTTCTTTCGCGCTGAATTCAATCTCGTTTGGATGCTTCCTCCTACGGTTTCCATAGAGCTAAGCACATGGCCTAGTCCTAGTAATGTTTCCAGGAAATCCGCTGTCATCAAAGCTTTATCAGCTGCTATATTATGGTCATTGTGGAAAGAGCGGAATAAGAGAGCTTTCGACAACAAGTCTCATACTATCGACAAGATCATTCAGAAAATAAAACACACCTTAGCTTATTGGCTGCACCTACTATTTGAGTTCGAAAACATTACTCTTAAAGATTTCATGCTTAATTGGAAGATTGTGGTTTTCGAACCACCCTGAAACGTATCTGATCTGATTGTTTTGGCTTGTTTTGGGATTTTATTTTAGCTGTAGTTCCTTGTACCTGTATGAGTTAAATATCGCACACGTTAATAACTACGCGAAGTAAAGAATACAACTTAAGAGAAGGGCATCACACACAACAAAGTTGAGATGACGTATCAGATGATGTCAGCAAAGTCACGAGTAAAGTGTTAAGAATTATGCGAATAAGTATGCTATGCGAAGATGATCGAATGTGTCGCATAGTGATCCCGAAAATAATGGGTTTCTTAGCTGTCATCCACTATGTAAAATCCTATATAAAGGAGAGAGGTCATTGTTTCTGAAAGAATTCTGAGAGAAGTCTTGATCAAGAAATAGGGAGAGAGAGAAAGTGAATCTAGGTCTCAAGTAGAGTTGTTGTAATACTTGAATCTATCTTGTAAACATTCTCAATCTTCAATTAATCAAATAATAATTCATGATGATCACTTAGAAATTGGATTAGTTTTAGTGGAGTGTAGTTGTAAGATTTCTTACAACTACATTTTTGGCGCTAGAAATCAGCTCTGGATCATAATTCCTGATAGTATATCATAGATTTTAAAGAAATAAGTGAGATCAAAAAATTTAGAAATGGTAAGGATTGAATCTGTTGTGGAACAAGGAATGGCGTATGTAAGAAGTAACAGAATTGCTGAACGAAGACGAATTACAAATCTTGAGCAAGAAGAAGAAAGAGTGGACGAACATCAAAGAACATAGATTCCAATTGGATCTCAGCGAGGACAAGGACAGAATAATGATATAGATTATGATAGAGTGAGTGTCCATACTGCAATGACAGATTCAACAAATGAAAGACAGAGAATTGAGAACGAAGATCCAATTACAGGGAGTGAAGGAAATATGACGATTGCAGAACTTAGGCAAAGATTACTAATTGAAAGAAAGAGAGAAGAAGAGGAGCGTGCCAATTTAATCCGTCAAAATGATGATTTACGAGAAGAGAATCTTATATTACAAGAACAAAGGTCAAGGAGTGTTACACGCTCAAGGTCAAGATCCAGTAGGAGTTCTTCCCGACATAGTCAATCTAATCGAAGAAATGATAGGCGAAGGCAACACATGGAAGTCATTGAAGAAAACTCGCAAGAAGATGAAAATTTGGAAGATCAAAGGGAAAGGAGACGTATAGTTGACTTAGAAACTAATCGATATGAACATCCATGCGAACTTCTTCGTCGGGAAAATACTAATTTTGAAAGGGAAGAAGAGGATCCAAGGAAAGGACAAATGATATTACATGGTAGAGAAATGTTGAGAGACAAATATGAGCGAGAACGAGAGATTGCACGTGCGAGAGATAGACAGAGAAGAAGGGAAGAATTAGAATAAAGAGAATTACAAAGCGGATTGCGTCGTATTGATAATCGAGTAAGGGGACGCGAGCGTCATCGCATAGATGATATAGATCAAGGTCGAGTGACACCACAAGAAAGAGAAATATCAATACATCGATATGATCGCACAAGCAATGAAGAAAGACATGATAGGGAACAAATTGAAACAAATGATGAAAGGCGTAGGCGAAGAAGAGAAGAAACTGAACAACATGAGATACAAGAGGCAGTACACCAAAACAATCATGAGAATAGATTGAGACAAGCAAGTCTAAAAAGACCCATGCAAGAAGATTTGGATCAATCATCCAGCAACGAAATTCTCAAGGAGATGGCATAATTAAGAGAAATGATGATTGCAAAAATAAATGATGGAAGAAGACAACTAGAGGAAGCAGTGGAGGAAGCTGGAAAAACTCCATTTACAAAAGAAATTCAAAGAGCACCGATACCATCTAAGTGCAGTTTACCAGCATTTACAATTATATTTGATGGAAGTGCATGTGCGATACAACATGTGAAAGCTTATTCTAGATGTTTATTGTAGTGGGAAAATTATGATGCAGTAATGTGCAAGTATTTTGCTGCAAGTTTAGCAGGTGAAGGTTTGAAGTGGTTTGAAGGGCTACCTGTAGAATCCATTGGTTCGTTTCGTCATTTACAAAATGTCTTTTTGGGGCAATACATAAGTAATAATCTTTCAAGACCAGGGATTGAGACTACATTCAGACTTCGCAGAAGAACAAATGAAAGTTTGCGTCATCTAGCGACACGTTAGAGAACAATGTGTAGTGAAATGGGAAGACGGGTGGATGAGAGACATCTTATTCTTGCATTCATTAATGCTCTCTTTACAAGAGACCTATTATATACCCAAATCTTCATAGTAAAGGATACAATCACAATGTCGGAACTGCGCGAATTTCAAGAAGAATACATAGCACTTGAGGAAAAGCAAAGAGATATGGAATGTTACCCAGTTGCAATAAATGATTCGAAAGGTGCAAATACAATTTTACTTCTGAGGCTCACAAATGCTGTTACGAGTACATCGCAGGATAATCAAGGAAGGAATAATGCGGAGATGGAACAAAAGTTAGTGGCTATGGGCAGTGCAGATCAAACAGAGTTTGATAAAGAGTACAGAGACAAACAACTTCAAAACTGTGGAGGTACTGATACAGTTCAACCACGAAGTTCTGCAAGACAACAAACACATTATAACAAGATAATGTCTCAGTTCGTACAAACACTGAAATATAAATTCTGCAGTCTCTTCTCTTGATATAAAGTCCAATCAAAAGTGAAGTGAATCACATGAGAATACCGAGAAAATTTACGAGCATTTTCTTTCGGTCTCTCCTAACAGTAACTTGTGCATGGAGTAATAGTTTGAGCAAGAAGCCAACAATGAGTAAGCATTTTCTTTCAGTTAATTTAGTAATCAAAAGTGCACTACAGAGCGGAACAAAATAAATTCATTCTTCACTACCAAGTATAAAGCAAATTGACTACATATAACAAAGGATGCAAGACATTTATAGCATCACAGAGACAGAGCCAGTATTTGTACCGGTAACAGTTCCAATTACCAATGCGGCGACCACAGTAACGATTCTCTCCATCATCAGAACTACGCAGAAATGCATAATTATGATGAAAGTTATTTCAATGTAACTCAGGGAGATGATTGCAATCACCCTACATTAAGAAACATGTGGAAGCAAAACTACATTAAGGACAATAACTATAGAATCAAAAGTAACTTTAAAATGCAATTCTAGCAGTCTTCTCATTCTTTAGAATGCAAGAAACATAAGAAAAAATAATAATTTCACCATATGCAAACACATCTTTTTACATAGGTGATATTTTTAGAAAATTACGCAAAAAGAGAAAGGAAAAATCAGTTCTAACAAAATCACACCACAAAGGCTCTAAGAAGTTCAAGATTTAATTGAAAAAAAAAAGAAGGATCACTAATTACTTAGAGCAACCTATTCTAAGTGTGGAAAATCCATGGAATGTCAAGTCTAATGGCTTCCAAGAAGTTGGGGTATTCCACGGAAAATCCAAGCAGGGTTTCATGATTTGGTGGAATGGTCCGTGGAATCCATGGAAACGCTAATAAGAATAGCATAAAATCCTATTAAGAATAGCGCTAAAAGACAAAAAATGCTAATAAGAATGGAGCTTAGCTCCATTAAGAATAGCATTTTTTTTTATCCGTAGACTTAAACTGAGTTGTTGAGAATCTATCGGCTGAGAAAAAAGCACAATTCTTCATAGCGTTTTTTTAGCGCTATTAAGAATAGAACTGAGCGATTAAGAATAGCGTTTCTACTATTACACCATTACACTTGCGCTTCCATCCACAGTTCCAAGTGCTGAGGTGGCGTGGAAGATTGATGAATTCCACCATAAGACTTGCTCTTACGACAAAAACTTCATTACCAAAACCAACATATGATTTCATGTCTATCATGTCTTTATCACCATTAATATCCGTTGGTGCGCTTTTTAATAATAGTAATTTGTGCCCGTGCTATGTTTGTATGGCATGATAAGCTATTAATTGGTATTTTACCTTTCTTCCCCCCTCATTGCTCTGCGAGTTGCCATCATCATCACTGCAAATAAAAAGGGCACTGAGAATTAGATAATGTCTCCGTTCGTACAAACAGTGAAATACAAATCTGCAGTCTATTCTCTTGATATAAAGTCCAATCAAAAGTGAAGTGAATCACATGAGAATACCGAGAAAACTTATGATAACTATTACGATGTGTTCGATTAAGTAGACAAAAATGCCACATTTACCATGGCCTTTGTCCTACAAAGTCCGATTCGCCAAGCACTTTCTTGTTGTAAATGCCTCTAACAGTGTCTACATTTTCCTTAACCTGTAGAGCAACTGTATTATCCAAATTACATATTAATTTAATATAGTCATACAGATACAAATTCGATTAGTCAAATGAATATATTAGTTTAAACGGATACAATTTCATTTCGTCGAGCACCATTGTTTCTTGTTGTAAATGCCTCTAGGGGTATATGCATTTTCCTTAACATGTACAACAACCACATTAGACAAATTAAATATTTAGTTAAAATGAATACATTTTCATTTTTAAAATTTTCCAAAGTAGATTAGTGTTTAGCAGAGATTCGTACCTTAAGAAACCTAACCTCATGGTCCTCATCAACCCATGACCTAAAGGTTAC
>NW_020643197.1:0-641 GCF_003573695.1 Papaver somniferum
ATCCCTTGGAGTACAAGAATCCTCCTTCTTAGGAATTAAAGAAATAAAAGAAACATTCAATCTCCAATCCCAATTGCCATACTTGCTAAATTCCCCCATCAAACTCATGAAATCTTCCTTAATAATGCTCCAACACTTCTTATAAAAAACTCCATAGAAAATCCATCTGGACCTGGAGATTTGTTAACACCAAAATGCTTAATAACTTCATACACCTCAGCTTTAGTAAAATTCTTCTCCATATCAATTTCTCCTCCTCTGCAATCTTAGGAAATTTCAAATTATCTAAACTGAAAAGCAACATCAGCCTTCTCAGGGAAAAGGTCTTCATAATAACTTCTCATTGCCACCTTAATACTTTCCTGCTCGAAACATTCTACCCCATCAATCTCCAGTTTTGCAATTGTGTTCCTTTTCTTTCTTGCATTAGCTATTCTATGAAAATAAGCAATATTGGAATCCCCCCATCTAAAGTCATTTTGTTTATCTCTAACATGCCATTTCCTAGATTCCATTGCATTCAAATTTCTCTACTTCAGTAAATATTTTAATATTTCTTCAAACTGCTCATCTGTCAGAACCAAAGTCTCCTCCATTTGATCTAAAAGACCAATTTGTTCAGTTAAATGTGCCTCCCCCCC
>NW_020643197.1:652-1000 GCF_003573695.1 Papaver somniferum
AATTCTTAAAAAACACAAAACTAGGCTTCCCCCTGAAATACCATTACCTTCCACCATTCTTGCATCTTCTTTAAAAAATATTTATGTAGCAACCAACTTTTCTCAAACTTGAAATACGGCTTACACTGAATGTTTGGTTTAGTCATCTACATAATAAGCTTATGATCAGATATTACTCTTGTTAAAGCTAACTGGATTGAATCAGGAAACAATTGTGGAAAATCATCTACCTCTGGCACTTCCTGCATCACCTTCTTCAATCCAAAACCTCCGCCAAAATGGACCAACAACTTTTATTGTCACCACTTGGAATGCAGATGCTCACTCCATTATCTCCATCAGTCTTTT
>NW_020643198.1:0-509 GCF_003573695.1 Papaver somniferum
TGAGGTGATTAATAATACTAGGCTACTCTTCGGGAATATAAGTCCAGGTTATCAATTGGTTCCTGTTCACCTTGATTTATCAAAAGACGGAACAAAACTCGTGGGTATATCTGTGGGAGACAGATTTATCTATTCAATATACTTTTCTGTGTGAGACATATTTATTTATCAAGTCTTCGACTTTGGGTCGCAGCAACTCTTAGTTGTGGGTGAGATCAGCTAAGGGAATCAAGTGCATAGTATCCTGCTGGGATCATAAATGTAAGGAACACAACTGTACCTTGAATCAGTGTGAGATTGATTAGGGTTCAACTACAGTCCAGACCGAAGTTAGCTTTGTAGTATGGTAGTGTCTGTAGCGGCTTAATACAGTGTGGTGTTCAAATACGGACTAGGTCACGGGGTTTTTCTGCATTTGCGGTTTCCTCGTTAACAAAACTTCTGGTGTCTGTGTTATTTCTTTTCCGCATTATATTTTGTTATATAATTGAAATATCACAGGTTGTGCG
>NW_020643198.1:531-1000 GCF_003573695.1 Papaver somniferum
CTTCTGGTGTCTGTGTTATTTCTTTTCCGCATTATATTTTGTTATATAATTGAAATATCACAGGTTGTGCGTTGAATCGATCAATTGGTAAATCCAACCTTTGGTTGTTGATTGAAATTGAATGATCCTTGAACATTGGTCTTTGGTACCGTTCAAGTCATTTCTCTTATATTCAATCAGGCTCGCAAATTCGTATTTGTTTGATTACGGATTTAATTGAGAGATTAAGATATAACTCTTTGATATACTTTTTATTAAGATTGAGTCTGACTCTCTAGTTGATTTTCTTGAAAGTATATTGAAGTTAGTCCATGCAGATTGCTAAGGGAAATATTGTGTGAGGTTGTTAGACCCCCGCTTTTTCAATTGGTATCAGAGCAGGAAAACACGTTCAAGACCTCATAAGTCTGTGTTTGTAGCGATATGACTCTATGGACGGCAGTACTATCTTTGATAAGCGCTTCACCGG
>NW_020643199.1:0-382 GCF_003573695.1 Papaver somniferum
AATTAGATTATGTTAGGACCACGGTTGGGAAAGAGCAGCGGGTACAGGTGGTGTTTGAGTCCACAATGACCAGTATGTGTAGGGAGATGAAGTGCAGGTGCAGTAGAAAGAAGTTGCAGGTGCAGGAGTTGGTAATGACTTTGAGCCAGAGTTGTTGATGCTGTTGTTGTTGTGATCGATGACAGAGATGATGTTGCAGCTGTGCAAGGTTATAAGTCAGGTCCAGTTGCTATTAATGGATGTTGTTGTTGCTGCTTAATAATGAAAGCTACAGATTATTAGTAGGCTGCAAATGGAATGAAGTGAAACAGTGAACCTTAGATGTATGTTAGGATGAATTTGCAGGGTCACTTACTAGTAAGTCTGTGAGAAGAGGGTAAAG
>NW_020643199.1:582-1000 GCF_003573695.1 Papaver somniferum
TTTATTGCTTTGTTTATTTAGATAACCCCCCCCCCCCCCCCCGTTGGTTACTTAAGAATCTGAAAATTTGATAACAACAAAAGCCTCTATGTGGGAACGAACTCTTTCTTATCACATACTATATTTATATTTAGTTGAGTGAGAAAGTGAAATTATATTTGCTCGGGTGACAACCGGTCAAATTTTGGCGCCGCTGCGGGAGGCATACAGCTTGTTATTAAGTTTTTATTAAGTTTTTAGTTTCTTATCATCATTTCTGCTTTCATATTTGCTTTTTGTTTTCTTGTCTTGTTTCTCACTTGTTTGCGAGAATTGTTTCCAGGTACCTAATCCATGGCTTCTAAAGATTGGAATTATCCAAGGTGCGGGATAACTACTCGAAGAGGCACAATACTCCAACCAAGTCAAGACACGACGG
>NW_020643200.1:0-448 GCF_003573695.1 Papaver somniferum
TTTTTTTTGTACTGCATAACTTGTTATCCACATTTATTTTTGTACTGCATAACTGGTTATGCACATTTATTTTTCGTTAACTGAAAATGAAACTATCAAAGTAAAATAAAATGTTGATTTTGTTTGTGTTTCGTTCATTTTTTTTCAAAATGTTGTTTCTAGAATTTGTAAACTATAAGTAGTTTCTAGGTTGGTTTTTTAGAGTATGAAATTGATTTTTCATCCATTTTTGTTGAAATTGATTTTTTTTCTGTTTCTTCTACTTGATTTTTTCTTCTTCGTCTGTTTCATCCATTTTTGTTGAAATGTATTCTAGGGTTTAGTCAAAAATGATTTACTTCTTTGAATCATCGATTTTAAATGATTTATTTCTTTAAATGATGGAGAAAAAATCTTTGCAGATCCGTTACAGAGATTAATGGAGGAATAGGGAAAGAAACCGGCGGAG
>NW_020643200.1:459-1000 GCF_003573695.1 Papaver somniferum
TAAATGATTTATTTCTTTAAATGATGGAGAAAAAAATTTTGCAGATCCGTTACAGATATTAATGGAGGAATAGAGAAAGAAACCGGCGGAGAAGAAAAAAAATTATGACCAAAAACGATGAAGGATAATAGAGTCTTTCGGTACGTTTTAAATATTTTTAAATAATTATGGATGCGACTGTATCAAAAATTAACTGTGGGCCGTAAGAATTATTTCTTTTTTGGGCCTGTGCCTAAGTTCCCCAAAAGTGAAAAGATACACGGAGACAACGCTCAACAAACTTTTACATTTTGATATTTTTCTAATTAAACAGAAATTAATTGTAACTTAAACCTAATCAATTTCCGATTAATGAACCATATTTTGGACTCATCAGAGATCGGAATAGAGATGGAGAGAAACAACATTACAGATCTCAAAAAAATTGTATAAAAAAACAAGAAAATCAATTTATTTTGATTGGATTTGAAATTAAAACTCAAATCATTCATGAGACGGAATCAAAATAAGGAAATTAAATTGAATTAAATTAAATATATAA
>NW_020643201.1:0-366 GCF_003573695.1 Papaver somniferum
GTCTAAGAATTGTTGTTTGCATGTTGCATGCTCAGGAAGCTGTAGGAACCTCATACGACGTCAGAATCTGATGTTTGACCCCAACTTTTGAAGCTAAGAGACTGAGTTGTCACATGAGAAAAGAATCACTAAATTCTAAGTTGTAGAGGTCAGCCAACGAAGCGTGCACATTTGTGATTTGTAATCCCGTACAGATTTTTCATATTTCATAAACCTGACTGTAAAGGCCATATCTTTCATCTCGTATGTCCAATCAATGCGCCCTTTTGGTATGTTGTAGAAGAGACATAGACGAACATCTTTCGTTGAGGAAGAATTGTCCCATTCCTCATACATTGGTACGTTTTTGCAAACCCATGGCCTGAA
>NW_020643201.1:377-1000 GCF_003573695.1 Papaver somniferum
AAGCATTGTCCCATTCCTCACCCATTGGTACGTTTTTGCAAACCCATGGCCTGAAGTGTGTTGTATCTCATTTGTAGAGGTGATGAGAACATCTTGTAGAAGACTTTGGATTATGCCCACCAGTCGTGCCAGCTTTGGGAAGACTTTCATGTGAGCATGTTATCAGGTCTACACATATTGATATGAATCATTTGTTCTTAGAGGAGTCTGCTTCATGTGTAACTCTTCAGAGAATGATTAGTTGATGAAGCCCTGAGGATGTTGCTCCTGAGAACCTTGTTGGTGGTGAGACCATGATTACGCTCCAGAGATCCTTTTCGATGCTGAGATCATGGATGGTGTTCCTCTAGAGATTATTGTTGATTTTAATACCATGGTTGAAGTTTCTCCAAAGACCGAAAATGCTAGAACCATGATTATAGATATAATCTTTGCTACTTCATCCAGTGAGCCTTTTTCATTCACGAACTAGTTGATGAGTTGAGCGTCCATAAGATGAAGGTGTACTGAGAGTTCAACCTGAATGCTCCTGAAAGCATAACTTTACCACGAACTGGCTTTGTCAGTGAGTCGACATTGTTGCGGTAGATGACATCAAGAGTTTTCATACTGCAAGTGTGATT
>NW_020643202.1:0-606 GCF_003573695.1 Papaver somniferum
TAACTCTTAGTTGTGGGTGAGATCAGCTAAGGGAATCAAGTACGTAGAATCTTGCTGGGATCAGAGACGTAGGAGCATAACTGTACCTTGGATCAGTGTGAGATTGATTGGGGTTCAACTACAGTCCAGACCGAAGTTTATTTGGAGTAGGCTAGTGTCTGTAGCGGCTTAATACAGTGTGTGTTCAATCTGGACTACGTCCCGGGGTTTTTCTGCATTTGCGGTTTCCTCGTTAACAAAATTCTGGTGTCTGTGTTATTTCTTTTCCGCATTATATTTGTTTATATAGTTGAAATATCACAGGTTGTGCGTTGTTCAATCAATTAGAATATCCGACCTTTTGGTTGTTGATTTAAATTGATTGGCACTTGGATATTGGTCTTTGGTACCATCCAAGTTATCTCTCTAGTATTGATAAAGACTCGCAGATTTCTATTTGCTTGAGTATATATCAAATCGAGAGATTGAGATATAAACTCTTTGATATACTTTTTATCTAGATTGAGTCTGACTGTCTAGTTGATTCTCTAGAAAGTATATTGGAGTTTGTCCATACAGATTGCTAAGCGAAATATTGGGTGTGGTTGTTGTACCCACGCTTTTTCA
>NW_020643202.1:669-1000 GCF_003573695.1 Papaver somniferum
CATAAGGATGACAACATAATGATATTTCGATATCAATTCTCCCTGGAAGAAGATGCAAACATATTGGAGAAGAGGATGCAAAATTTGAGGTAACAATCTTGTTAGTTAATTGTTTTCCTGTTTAAGAAAAGCTTGATTTTATTTCATATATTTATTGCTTTTACTTAACAAAATTTCGGTACAACTGATGTTTTATTCCATTATTTGTGTATGGATGTGTGTGTGATTCAATTGGTAACTATCGTTATCTTGCTTTATTGTTTGATATCAATCGTTTAGGCTTACAAAATTTCGGTGTTTTAATGTCTATGTTGTTTCAATTGCTTCCGGT
>NW_020643203.1:0-109 GCF_003573695.1 Papaver somniferum
GTATTGTCCGGAAACATGCACACAGGGATAAATATCAGGGTCATGGGCATGCACTTTCAGATTGGTGGGAAAAAACACTTGTACTCTGATGTTGTACGATTGCGCGATG
>NW_020643203.1:120-376 GCF_003573695.1 Papaver somniferum
TAATCTCGGAGCTGATCGAGTTAAAGAAGCCCGTCTGCAAACCTTAATGTCTGAATTTGAAAGAGTGAATATGAAAGACACTGATACTATTGATAGCTTTGCAGGAAAGCTATCAGAGATAGTCTCAAAAGCTGTGTCACTTGGACAATCCATTGATGAAGATAAACTGGTAAAGAAGTTTCTCAATAGTTTACCAAGATCCAAGTATATTCATATCATATCCTCTCTCGAACAAGTCTTAGATTTAAAGAAGACT
>NW_020643203.1:576-796 GCF_003573695.1 Papaver somniferum
GTGTTTCATGGGAAGACGAAACACATTCACAAAAGGTATCATTTCATACGAGAATGTATCGAGAAGGAGATCATCAACGTTGAACACATACCAGGAACTGAGCAGAAAGCAGATATATTGATAAAGGCATTAGCTCGGATCAAGTTTGAAGAAATGAGACATCTGATTGGAGTACAAGATATGTCACGGGTAAGGTTGAAGCTTAACGGGGAGAATGTTG
>NW_020643203.1:807-1000 GCF_003573695.1 Papaver somniferum
TGTTGGTTAAACTTCAACATAGAAGTCACTAACAAGCTGGTTAGGACAAGATTAGGAAATTGATGTAATCCTAAGGGAATTAGAAGTCATCTAGTTCTAAGAAAAGGAAAGACATGTAATAAGGTAATAGGACTAGGAAAAGGAATTCATAGTTTTATATATATATGATCACCAAAGTTATGGTTGATCATAT
>NW_020643204.1:0-424 GCF_003573695.1 Papaver somniferum
ATTAATTGTATCCCTTAAGCATAGATTATCTAACCAAAGCATAACCTATCTAATTGAATCACAACTAATGAAGAAAATTATGTAAACTTTTAAGAACTCTGCAAAAGCAGTGATTGAGTGAATTATAATTAAATATTAGAGAAAATGAAATAGTTACCCATTGTTCATGTGTGAATAGCTTCATCCATTGCCTTGGTTACGAGAGAATTAGCCGCTCATCATGTTGGAAACACGCTCAAAAGTTGATTTCATTTATGCTCAAAGGGTTACAAATGATGAATAAGGGAGAATTATAATAAAAATCGGGTTTGCAACGCTTATAACTGTTGCAAAAACCGTTACAAAGATCCCTACTGTTGTTGTTGCGTTTTTAGCCTGTAAACTACGACCCACAGAATGAGTTGTTGTCACTGTTCAAAAACGA
>NW_020643204.1:435-900 GCF_003573695.1 Papaver somniferum
GTTGTTGCGTTTTTAAGTCTGCCTGTAAACTGCGACCCACAGAATGAGTTGCTGTCACTGTTCAAAAACGACTGCTGGTGCAGGTCCGTTCTTCGTGTTCTTCAGTTTTGCAGCAGCAGAAATGGCAGCTCTGCAAATTTGATTTTTCGCTCTGTGGTGCTCTTTTTCTCTCCCAATCTCTCCGTCCCTTCTATGATATCCCAGCAGCCTATTTATACTCAACAGCCCCCTCGAATCTCGAGTTAAATACCACTAATTCTCTATTATTCGGAAGTAAATAAAAAATATTCTCCGGATATTTTTTTCTTCATCCGAGCATCTGCAGCTGTCCAACCTTCCTTATTTTCCTTCCACACGCCTCTGCAGAGTCCAAACTCCATCCAAACACGAGCAGTACACGTTTCAATTTGTTGTAATCCCGTGATGGAGTTTTCCGGCCACGTACTCCCTGTTTTCTTCACCACG
>NW_020643205.1:0-353 GCF_003573695.1 Papaver somniferum
CGTTATTTCCCCAGAAGACCAAGAGAAAACCACTTTTACCTGTCCCTTTGGTACCTTCGCGTATAGACGCATGCCTTTCGGGCTGTGTAATGCCCCTGCGACTTTTCAGCGTTGTATGATGAGCATATTTTCTGATATGGTAGAACGGTTTTTAGAGGTCTTTATGGATGATTTTTCAGTGTTTGGTTCATCTTTTGATGAGTGCTTGCATCATTTGACATTAGTGTTGACTAGGTGTAAGGAAAAGAATTTAGTGCTTCATTGGGAAAAATTCCATTTCATGGTTAAATCAGGAATTGTTTTAGGGCACATCATTTCTTCAAAGGGTATAGAGGTATACAAAGACAAAGTTG
>NW_020643205.1:364-962 GCF_003573695.1 Papaver somniferum
TGGTTAAATCAGGAATTGTTTTAGGGCACATCATTTCTTCAAAGGGTATAGAGGTAGACAAAGCCAAAGTTGACCTTATTAAGACTTTACAGGTCCCAAAAACCGTAAAAGACATTAGGTCATTCCTAGGGCATGCAGGTTTTTACCGTCGATTCATTAAGGATTTTAGCTTGATTTCTAGACCTCTTTGCAATTTTCTTGCAAAAGATGTTAAGTTTGTCTCTGATGATGCTTGTTTAGAGGCTTTTGAGAAGATTAAAAATTTACTCACTACCGCTCCCATGGTCCAGGAACCCAACTGGAACCTACCCTTTGAGATTATGTGTGATGCTTCAGATTATGCTATAGGCGTTGTGTTAGGTCAACGAGTAGAAAAATTACTTCATGTGATTTACTATGCTAGCAAAACTCTGAATGATGCCCAATTGAACTGTACAACTATCGAGAAGGAACTGTTATCCATCGTGTTTGCCTTGGATGAGTTTAGATCCTACCTGTTAGGTTCGAAGATCGTAATCTATACTGATCATGCTGCTTTGAAGTTCCTTTTATCTAAGAATGATACCAAACCTAGATTGATTAGGTGGATCCTATTGTT
>NW_020643206.1:0-546 GCF_003573695.1 Papaver somniferum
AAATCGGTTGGCTAAGCCTAAACTAGACCTATGGTCAATTTCTAAGAGGCGAAATTTAGATCTAAGCTCATTCAGAGAAAAAGATGAAATTATATAATTTGAGAAACTATTTAAGGAATTATTAAGACGCTCAAGAAGGGTATCATTATCCAAGGCATTAGGAAATGAACGAAGAAGGGTAGCTTCATCAGAAAGACCATAAATGTCTGCAAAAAGGATCATTTAAATAAGATAAAACAACAGGATGAATGAATGAAGGGAAAAGAGAAAAGTAACATACCGTAAAGCTGATTATTAGCTTGCTGAAGACTAGAGATTTTGTTCTTATACGAAGAAGAATCAATTTCTAGTTGTCTATTTTTCTCGCGAAGACCTTTAACTTCAGCTTCCAATTCTTCATTCTTTGTGCGAAATTGAAGATTCTTCTTTTCAAGATTTTCGCGTCTCCTCTCTAGATATGAGGCAACAACGAAAGAAGCTTTTCCAGCCTGCGAGAAAATATAAAAAATATTAATATAGAAAGAGATTTTGAGTTATGACAATGAA
>NW_020643206.1:557-1000 GCF_003573695.1 Papaver somniferum
CGAGAAAATATAAAAAATATTAATATAGAAAGAGATTTTGAGTTATGACAATGAAGAAGTAAAAGGATGAAAGTATACCAGACTATTAAGAGAATGCAAGAAGTCGGGAGTCACTGATCTAGAAACTCCACGAAGAGAACTATCACCATCCAATAAAGGGACATCACAAATTGTAGCGAGAGATTTGCAGGTATTAGGGAATTGGCTATCTCACATTCCTTGTAGAGAATCAGAAGGTCATCATTATCCTCATTATCCTTGTCACTTTCGGAATTTTCATGAGAAGGAATATTTGAAGGAGAAGAAGAACGGACTTTCCTTTTATTTTAAGGAGGACCAATTGATTTTTCCCTGCGAAGAGCACCTTTGCCTTTATCACCAGTCTTCGCAACATCAGCAGGTTCTTGTATTTCAGCAATAATCTTCACACACAGATAGAAATA
>NW_020643207.1:0-1021 GCF_003573695.1 Papaver somniferum
CTTCTCATTCTTTAGAATGCAAGAAACATAAGAAAAAATAATAATTTCACCATATGCAAACACATCTTTTTACATAGGTGATATTTTTAGAAAATTACGCAAAAAGAGAAAGGAAAAATCAGTTCTAACAAAATCACACCACAAAGGGTCTAAGAAGTTCAAGATTTAATTGACAAAAAAGATCACTCATTACTTAGAGCAACCTATTCCAAGTGTGGAAAATCCATGGAATGTCAAGTCTAATGGCTTCCAAGAAGTTGGGGTATTCCACGGAAAATCCAAGCAGGGTTCCATGATTTGGTGGAATGGTCCGTGGAATCCATGGAAACGCTAATAAGAATAGCATAAAATCCTATTAAGAATAGCGCTAAAAGACAAAAAACGCTAATAAGAATGGAGCTTAGCTCTATTAAGAATAGAGCTTAGCTCCATTAAGAATAGCGTTTTTTTTTATCCGTAGACTTAAACTGAGTTGTTGAAAATCTAACGGCTGAGAAAAAAGCTCCATTCTTAATAGCGTTTTTTTAGCGCTATTAAGAATATCACTGAGGGCTATTAAAAATAGCGTCTCTACTATTCCACCATTACACTTGCGCTTCCATCCACAGTTCCAAGTGCTGAGGTGGCGTGGAAAATGGATGAATTCCACCATAAGACTTGCTCTTACAACAAAAACTTCATTACCAAAACCAACATATGATTTCATGTCTATCATGTCTTTATCACCATTAATATCCGTTGGTGCGCTTTTTAATAATAGTAATTTGTGCCCGTGCTATGTTCGTATGGCAAGATAAGCTATTAATTTGTATTTTACCTTTCTTCCCCCCTCATTGCTCTGCGAGTTGCCATCATCATCACTGCAAATAAAAAGGGCACCGAGAATTAGATAATGTCTCCATTCGTACAAACAGTGAAATACAAATCTGCAGTCTATTCTCTTGATATAAAGTCCAATCAAAAGTGAAGTGAATCACATGAGAATACCGAGAAAACTTATGATAACTATTACGATGTGTTC
>NW_020643208.1:0-631 GCF_003573695.1 Papaver somniferum
TGGGAGTAATTAAACTATAATTGAATGAAGTCTTCAGGATTAGTGCAATCTTTATAACAGTATAATGCAAGCTTTGAGTTAGATAGATAGTTATATAAGGAGATACATGTGGAATTAAGAAAGGATTTGCTCCCTCAAGGAAGCCAGTAGTCATATCTGTCAGGTGATCTTCCTTCATTTGTATTGCTTGCGTGTTTCTCTTCTTGGCAGGTTAAGTTTGGTCCCAGTGATGAAGGGGATGACCATTGGAGGAAGGGAAATTGAAGAGCTTTTTTTTTGGGTCAATCAGTTGTGGATGAAATTCAGTGTCTACAGCCTTAAGTTTAAGTTCTTTCTTTCTTCTTTCCTAGAGCATCTTTTTCTGATTGTTAAAATCTTCATTGATTTCATTAGAGCGTTGCTCGGTCGAACTCGCATGTGTTTCCATATTAATCATGTTTTTCAATGTTAGTGATCAAAACTATAAGTATTGATTTCTAGTCTACTATAGCTAAGTCTCGTACTAGGATAGAAAGTGTAGTTGAACTCAAGAACTCCATGGCGATCATCATAAAAGACGAAGGACTACTCAAGGAACTGGTGGAACTTCATCGACTAAAAGGTATGTGGAGACTTGAACTTATCTATCACT
>NW_020643208.1:642-1000 GCF_003573695.1 Papaver somniferum
TATTTCGAGCCGAGTTTATCTCGCCTATCTATTTCTCGAAATATGTGTTGGTAAGCTTTCGCTTTGGCCAAGTTCATCTTTACCTAGTGACGAAAGTCATGTTATGTTTCAATCACTTTGAAAATTGCTTTGACGAAAAATGGTTTGTGAATAACAACTATATAACGTCCTCTAAGAATGTTTCAATTATTGAAATGAGAGTTTAGATCATATAACCAATGATGGATATAAGCATTGTGTGGAAACACATATATGTATAAATCCTTTTTCCTTGAACTGAAGTTTGCGAACTTTGTTGATCAAGAGAACCGGAACAAGAGTCGTGAACTCTTTCCGCAAACTGGCGGAAGTTCTCGAC
>NW_020643209.1:0-124 GCF_003573695.1 Papaver somniferum
AGTGGTTAAGCATTTGCATTGTAAATTTTTCATAAATTTTCAACTTTTATGTAAAATAATGAATAAATTCTCCAACTTGTAGTTAGTTTAGAGTCACAAAGTATACTTGTCGCTAAGATTACAT
>NW_020643209.1:135-450 GCF_003573695.1 Papaver somniferum
AAACTCCAACTTGTAGTTAGTTTAGAGTCACATAGTATACATGTCGCTAAGATTACATCGAGATTCTCATAAGAGTGACTGAACTTAGAGATGACAGAGAACGTGATCGGGTTTCTTACTTGTATGAGAGTTAAAGTTGGATTTAACCATCCCAGTGGCAAATAAGGTGCAGACTGAATTCAGTATTAGAGTTGTGGTGATGAGTGCTAAATAGTGCATATTTATATATATTTTTGTTGGCATTTAACTCATCTTTTGTGCATTAATTCTACATTTTATCCCATATTCTGTATTTTCATTGTTTTCAAGAATAAA
>NW_020643209.1:650-1000 GCF_003573695.1 Papaver somniferum
ATCTCTGTGGATCGACCCGTACTTGCACGAGCTACAACTGACGACCGTGCACTTGCGGTATTACTGTAGGCCCGCGTTTTCATATCGCATCATTTTTATACACGTTTCCGGGCCCACCATGTGGTCCCCTATAGTGGAGACTACCCATGTTACATCATGAGAGGCACCGACCTTCAATTCTTTGTACCTGTCTAAATATGTGCTTTTAGAGTGTGTGTCACCATACGTAAACTCCGGGTAGAATGGTGAGCTGTCAAAACTCCCACCAATAGAAGCACTACTTTGATCTCTTGAGTGCTATTTTATCAATCATGATGGTGACATCGAATTTCTAACTTACATACCACTTG
>NW_020643210.1:0-414 GCF_003573695.1 Papaver somniferum
CTCCGCTATTAAAAAATCACAAATGGGCATTTCCATCCAATGTTCTTCGATAATGATAAAATCCCCATGCAAACGACGTTCGAATGCAACGTACTCCCCTGCCACCCCTGCATCTTTTCTTGGACTTGTTCTCATCATGTTGTCCCATAGGAATTTCTTTTGAGGTCGGGACATATTCCTATACATCTCCGCCAATTTTTTCCCATTTGTCGTATCCCATATTTATTAGTCTTGTACGTGCAATCCAATATAATAACTTGTGGGAAGCATAGAGCCAATTGGGCGCATTCCGGGTGGGCAAGGAAAAGGTGTGTGACTTGATCGAAGTCATCCAACTTCTTTTGGCAAGCGTAGTTATTCTTCACCCCTAACCACATTACTTGTTGCATCACCATCCTACCTTGCAAATTGAGT
>NW_020643210.1:614-1000 GCF_003573695.1 Papaver somniferum
AATTTCTTTTCTTCGTCTTCGTCCTATTTTTTCTCCCGGTCTTCCCAATATATACAGTACCCTTTTTAACCTTGCTAGCGCCGGTTCCACTACGCTCAAAAATCATTTCAAACCGATCCCATCGGCTTTGTTGTCCTTTAACTAGTACACAATTTATCTTCATCGCGTGTTCCTCAAGCCAATCCAGAACTTCTGGTTTAGTTTTCCATATCTACGTTCATTCCAAAACAAGTAATTAGTAAGCAAAACTTTGGAATATTCCGACAACATTAAGGTAAGCAAAAGGTTCTTACATACCAAATCATTTTGGAAGTGATCCTTGGTATCCTCGTGAATTATGTCTACTGGATCAGGTTGATTTTCCATGGGTCCAAGCACGATCTACA
>NW_020643211.1:0-394 GCF_003573695.1 Papaver somniferum
CAAGGAAGCCGCGAAGAATGTTGTGCACAAGACCAAAAGGCTAGAAGTGGGCTTGAAGAGGAAGAATTGTTCTTAAAGAAGATATGGGCTTGGCATACCCAAGGCCCAAAACCCTCACCCAAATCCATTTCATATATCCATACCCGTTTCCTTTTCTAGCCGCCAGATTGGATCATCTCAGCATCCTATGGTCGCAGCATCGCCAGTACATCAAAGTCTGAAGCTCCTGTCTAACACTACAGCACCTAACTCCATCTTGAGCCGTAAGTTTCATTATATCACGCATCCGACGGTCGATACCAGCCTCTTCACTTGTAGCCGTTAGATTTATCTATCATTTCCGCATCCCACGGCTCAGCTTCGCTGGACATCGAATTGGCTACACCCGCTTCAC
>NW_020643211.1:594-913 GCF_003573695.1 Papaver somniferum
AATTATCACTGACAGATGACCTCAAATCTCCGTTCTCTACTTCCAACTGCAGTATTATTCAAAACGAAATCTATTAGAACATGAACCTTGTTCTTCAGAGTACATAAACCCCAAAAAAAAAATACACAGAGACCAAAGAATAAAGAGGATTAAACGATCTTCATATTCTTCACCTCTTTGTTGATACAAAAGAAAAACAGTTCTTCAGAGCATAAACCTTGTATAAAACTGAAGTCTTATACAGATGATGATGATGGAAAGGAAATCAAAACTAAAAGTTTGGCATCTTCTATTCTCTGAGAGGAAATTGAAAAACGAG
>NW_020643212.1:0-491 GCF_003573695.1 Papaver somniferum
CTCCTCTTTTGGGGAGGCCGACCATGTGGGGCCCACATTGAGCCGGTGGTGAACATGCCAATACCTACCTGACGGATATGGGTCTGATCTAAGCCATCCAAACATGCTGGTGAGGTTGGATGGTCGTGATCAATTTAAGACCTTTAGTGGAATTTCCTGCGACCCTTAAAGCATCACGCCAGCCGAACTTTGGGAGAGCGTTTGCTTCTCCCTGGCTAGGTCGTGAGGTGGTCGATTATGCAGGTGTGAAGGGGGCCCGCCGGTGTGCAGGACAACGCTTGTCCAACCGGCCATGGGACAATCTATGTCGCCCAACCATGCCGGTGAAAGTTGGACGGCCGCGATCTGTTTGAGACCGACACTGGCAGTCTTGTGCGTACATGTTTTCCAAGCTTCTCCATACCAGCCCAACCATTCTACTCTAGGCTGGTGTTCGGTGGTTGTTCGGGAGGCGTGGTATGTATTCGACTGACCAGGGCATAAACGGGCCC
>NW_020643212.1:502-1000 GCF_003573695.1 Papaver somniferum
CTACTCTAGGCTGGTGTTCGGTGGTTGTTTGGGAGGCGTGGTATGTATTCGACCGACCAGGGCATAAACGGGCCCGCTGGTGGTCATTAAGATGGTAGCCTGCTCCTGCTGAGGATCGTCTAGGCTGGTTAAATCATGCGGCCAACTTGCGTGGTCGTGATTGTTTCTGAGACTGTCAGTCCAGATTCAAATATGTTCAATCGGGCTAGTATAACACACCGAGAGATGTATGCTCAATCGGGCTAGTATAACACACCGAGAGAGGTGGGCTCAATCGGGCTAGCATAACACACCGAGAGATGTGGCCTGTACGGGTATTTTGTGCATGCCTCACTATTAACACTTGGAGATTCGTGTTACTCTGCTGAGAGCAACACTCAGTCGTCATGCCGCACTAATAATGAGAGTTCTGCGGGAACAACACAGGAAATACAAGGTTAGTCATGCATTAATTAATAATGTTGTAAATTCACAGGGTATATGGGATTGTTGCTACAT
>NW_020643213.1:0-127 GCF_003573695.1 Papaver somniferum
ATGAGAAAGAACTTTGCTTTAAAAAAAACAACTATTCTAATGTGCCTATGGTTTGTGATGAATATTTGATTGATTCTAATGTTGAAAAGGGCCAACCTTTAGGGTCTTTCGTTGATAATTGTGTAAC
>NW_020643213.1:138-504 GCF_003573695.1 Papaver somniferum
GCCAACCTTTGGGGTCTTTCGTTGATAATTGTGTAGCTACCTCAACTCTTGATCTTAATAATGATCATTCACCTATTCAAAAGGATGAGATTGAGATTAGCAACACTAAATTCAACGAGAACCAATCTTATGTTAACTATGAAAGTGATGATGATTATGAAGATACATCGCTTGAACCAACTCATGATAACATTTCCCAAAGGTGTACAGCGGAATCTTTTTGGGATCAAAATGAAGACAAAGAGGAATATGTTGACACTTGTGTAGATTACTCAAGCATTGATCTTAATAATGATCAAGAGCCTATTCAAAGGGTGGAGCTTGAGGATGATGCATTTTTGAGTCTTCTAAAAAAGTTCCTTATAG
>NW_020643213.1:704-1000 GCF_003573695.1 Papaver somniferum
ATGGTGACATCGAATTGCTAACTTACATACCACTTGTAATCTTGTTCGCAGTTAGCACCATCCACTTTATCTCTCTCTACACCAACAGGTCCATAGAAACACCATCATCATCAACAAGAGGAGCATCACAAATTCGAAGGAAAGTTGAAGACGTTCAAGGTTTACAAGCAACGGTACAGAAATGAGCAGGTTTCAGATTCAAGTAAAGCAACAAGACAAGGAGCAGAATTTTTACAAGTTGAAGACTATTGTACAAGAGCGAAGATTATTAAGATGAGAGTTCAAGGAGTTTATGA
>NW_020643214.1:0-470 GCF_003573695.1 Papaver somniferum
CAAAGGTTACCATGCGTTGTCTGGTAACCTTCGATGGATAGGATTTTCTCCTGGGATTGAAGGGCGATCGTTGATTGTCGCACGCCTTCGTTTTAGTAGCCGCATAGGGAAGGCCAGCATGGTGGCGCGGCAAGGTTGGCATGCCATTGGCATGGCATGCCTTGGCGCAGTTTGGCGTGGCCAAACTAGGGTTTCGGGCCAAAGGTTACCATGCGTTGTCTGGTAACCTTGAATGGCTTAGTGCATATGCTAAATGCATTCGAGAGACCAGCGACAGTGGTATAGTTAGGATTTCCTTAATTTTGTTTTACTTGAGGACAAGTAAAATTCAGGTTTGAGGGTATTTGATGAGTGCCAAATATTGTATATATTTATCCCTTTTTGTTGGCATTTAACTCATCCTTTGTGCATTAATTCTACATTTTATCCCATATTCTGTATTTTCATTGTTTTCAAGAATAAATATTTTT
>NW_020643214.1:670-1000 GCF_003573695.1 Papaver somniferum
ATCTCTGGACTAGCCAGTGTATCCCCATGAGGGCTGGACTAGCCAGTTCCTCTTGGGTAGATTTTTCTTCCCTGTTTTGTATTTGTAGATTTAATTTTAATTTTCATTTTTAATTCCAAATTCAGTTTTAGTTTATCTTGTTTCAATTCATGTTTTGCTATCCATGTTTTGATATCCATGTTTTTCCATGTTCTGTGTATTGTTCAGTTTCTCCATTTGATGTAATGTTCTGTACTGTTTCTGTTATGTATGTTCTGAATCCCAAATGCTAGGACTAGATGAAATTATGAACCAGCTGAGATAGTCTTCATCATGTGCAGCTCATGTTCA
>NW_020643215.1:0-413 GCF_003573695.1 Papaver somniferum
AACCCAAAATCACAGACTTGATAATAAACAGATCTGTCTCACACAGAAAAGTCTATCAAAGGATAAATTTGTCTCCTATAGATAAACCCTAGGTTTTGTTCCGTCTTAAGATATAAAATCAAGGTGAACAAGAACCAATTGATAATCCGGTCTTATATTCCCGAAGAACAACCTAGATTAATCAATCACCTCTCTACAATCCTTCCTGACTACACAAGCGGTTTGTCGAGGAATCACAAACAGTGAGACGAAGATGTTTGTGACTTATTTGTCTTGCCTATCGGAGAATGATGAGTGCTAAAAAGTGCATATTTCTATATATTTTTCTTGGCATTTAACTCATCTTTTGTGCATTAATTCTACATTTTATCCCATATTCTGTATTTTCTTTGTTTTCAAGAATAAATATTTTT
>NW_020643215.1:423-833 GCF_003573695.1 Papaver somniferum
CAAGGAAGCCGCGAAGAATGTTGTGCACAAGACCAAAAGGCTAGAAGTGGGCTTGAAGAGGAAGAATTGTTCTTAAAGAAGATATGGGCTTGGCATACCCAAGGCCCAAAACCCTCACCCAAACCCATTTCCAATATCCATACCCGCCTTCATATTCAGCCGTCAAATTGGATCATCTCAGTATCCTACGGTCGCTTCATCATAGTGCATCAACATCTGAAGCTCCTGAAAAACACTATAGCACCTAACTCCATCTTGAGCCGTCAGTTTCGTTGTACTTCCGCATCCAACGGTCGCTACAAGCTCCCTTGTATCTCGCCGTCAGATTGATCTATCAATTCCACATCCAACGGCTGAGCATCGCAAATCATCAAACTTGTTGTACCCGATCAACACCCAAACACCAAATT
>NW_020643215.1:844-1000 GCF_003573695.1 Papaver somniferum
TCTCGCCGTCAGATTGATCTATCAATTCCACATCCAACGGCTGAGCGTCGAAAATCATCAAACTTGTTGTACCCGATCAACACCCAAACACCAAATTCCCTATACCCGAACCAAACACACCTTACCCAAATTTCCCATCGACTTCTCCATCTTCTT
>NW_020643216.1:0-379 GCF_003573695.1 Papaver somniferum
TTTTGAAATATTTATCATTCAATTTTGCATAATAGTGGAATCTAGTGTCTTGGTTACCTCTCGCACCCATTGTTAATAATTTTGTATATAATTTTATTAAATCTTTAAATTTAATCTCCACAATTCCGAGAGTTTGAACCTCATTACTACAACCACAATAAAAGAAAACCTATCAGTTTCTTCTCGAGACCCTGTCGATTAACGACTTAAATACTTCATTGGGATTGTGAAGCCAAACGAAACTACTTCTCTTGTAGTTGAGAGATCTGATCTTGCCATTTTCTATCGTACGAGTTCAATTGAATAATTGACTTGAGATTATATCTCTGATAGGGCAAGATAAAAAGAAATCACAAACATCTTCGTCTCATCGTTTGTG
>NW_020643216.1:390-1000 GCF_003573695.1 Papaver somniferum
ATTGAATAATTGACTTGAGATTATATCTCTGATAGGGCAAGATAAAAAGAAATCACAAACATCTTCGTCTCATCGTTTGTGATTCCGCAATTTCTAGATTCGCTACCATACGATTTAGATTATTGTGAGGTGATTGATAATACTAGGATGTTCTTCAGGTATATAAGTCTGGTTTATCAATTGGTTCTTGTTCACCTTGATTTTTATCAAAAGACAGAACAAAACTTTTAGGTTTATCTGTGGGAGACAGATTTATCTATCCTTGTAGACTTTTCTGTGTGATACAGATTTGTTTACTAAAGTCGTCGACTTTGGGTCGTAGCAACTCTTGGTTGTGGGTGAAATCAACTAAGGGAATCAAGTGCGTAATATCCTGCTGGGATCAGAGACGTTAGGAGCGCAACTGTACCTTGAATCAGTGTGAGATTGATTAGGGTTCAACTACAGTCCAGACCGAAGTTAGTTTGTAGTAAGATAGTGTTTGTAGCGGCTTAATACAATGTGGTGTTCAATCTGGACTAGGTCCCGGGGTTTTTCTGCATTTGCGGTTTCCTCGTTAACAAAACTTCTGGTGTCTGTGTTATTTCTATTCCGCATTATATTTTGTTAT
>NW_020643217.1:0-304 GCF_003573695.1 Papaver somniferum
AAATTTCACAACCCCTAATACCCTTTTATAGTTACAACAAAAAAAAATCCAAAATCCCCAAATCAGTGAAATTAGGGTTTTACAAAAAATCCTTACCTAATCTCTGAAAACGACTGATAGCTCTCACCCATGCTTCCTTCTCGTCTGCTGATGCTACCCATGCCTTCGATTTATCCTCTAACCTCACCTATTTCATCAACTCCTAACCTAGGGTTCCTGTGAGATGAAACGATTAGGAGGTGATGTAATAAGTGGCTAGAAAAGTAGGTCTTGGTTGTTAGAAGTGATGATGGCTCGAGTGGTG
>NW_020643217.1:504-897 GCF_003573695.1 Papaver somniferum
ATTAAGTAATTATCCTTGAGGAGAGTAAAATACAAAATTCATTACAAAAGGGGGAATTATGGTATGCAAAATGGGATAAGTGCCAATAAAACGATGATAAATAATGCAATATTTGGCGCCTATCAACTACCATCTTCTGCAATCCGATCCAGCAATACCAGCCAACACACCACTCAAACTCCTACAGTTTTAGCTCAAATATTCTACCACTCAAACCCATCAGCTGCTTCTTTTGAAATTCAGTTTATCTGCATTAGCACCTCTGCATTCCATCTCCTTGCTCTTAGTTGACAGCGTCATGCTAGTCTCAACCCATTCAGCCTTGCCTTTGCTTGAATTCAACACAGTCACATTACATTCCCTGTAACTCCAACTACTTGCAATTCAGACGTT
>NW_020643218.1:0-427 GCF_003573695.1 Papaver somniferum
ACAAAAAGAAACGTAAAAAGGAACAAATAAAAATAAACAAAATAAATAAATAAATAATAAATCTAAAAAAATGCTACCTAAACACAAATCCCCGGCGGCGGCGCCAAAAATTTGATGTATTTCAAATAGTGAATGTAGTTGTAGTGGTAAACAGGGTCTTTTTAGACTTGTGAAGAAAACAGTTTTTAGATTTAAATTTAAACAGGCAAATAATTTTGTTTGAAAACTTAAGGGAAAAACACCAAGACTTGGATTCCACCATTGACCCATTATTTGATAAATTCTAATAATTAATATTCATGCAATTTTTCTTTTAGAGTGATTCTAATAGTATGCCTTTTGTAGATTTTTGAAGTAATAATTCTAATCACAAAGTATAAAACATCAAAAGTTTTTAAAACCTAGCATGCTTCATCAAAATAATTCA
>NW_020643219.1:0-622 GCF_003573695.1 Papaver somniferum
TGATGTGCCTATCAGTGAATCGAAGGAAGTAACCATGATTAACACCTTAGTTAATGAGCCTTTATATGAAACTTTCTCTGATAATCCTTTATATGATTGTGATGATGGTTTAGAGGAAAGAGTTTACGCTGAGATTATTTTTTTAGAGTCTAGCGATTTAAAAACACTAATCTTAGAAGACCATAAACTCGTAGAGATGAGCGAGGATGAACCAGACTTAGAAGAATCAATTGACCATTTTCAGGAAACTGATGACCTAGAAATTAAGAAAGTTGTGACTAGTCTTTATAGAGACACAGAAAACTCTAAGTTTGGGGGTAATTCTCCATGTGCTTTAACTATTAGAAAGTTCCCTCGTGTAGGACTTGTCATTTGTGCCTCAACCATCTTACAAGATTATCTTCATACACATTTTACCGAACCTAATGATATCCAGAAAGAAGCTTAGTTGTTAGAAACCCATCCTCTGGTTGATGTGGTTTACCCAAGCGATAATACCCAAATTGACTTTGTTTTCCCGCCAAAAACTTTTCTTCCAATTGTGGGAACTTATGATTTTCAGATGTGTCGGTTATTAAGTTTTGAGACTGAACCTAATTACTTTAGGAGAATAGGGTCGACA
>NW_020643219.1:633-1000 GCF_003573695.1 Papaver somniferum
TCGGTTATTAAGTTTTGAGACTGAACCTAATTACTTTAGGAGAATAGGGTCGACACATGTTCTTATGGAAGACCATCTCTTTCATTATGGTCAGCTGTGTGAGTCAAATCTGATTGACTTAGAGGATCCCCAGTTATTCAGGCTTTTGTTATGCGCTTCTAAGTTCTTACTTGAGTATTTCCAGACACTTCAGCCTGATATTCAGAATTCCTTTGAGGAAATCCAACCAATGAAAGATTTTTATATAGACCCTGTTATAGAACCTGAACCTGAACCACAACTAGATGTAGTTGTCTTAAACAGGAAACTAGACAAGGGTGTGCTTTATTTGCTAATTTTCTTGGGATGTTGCGGATTCCTTTTACTT
>NW_020643220.1:0-110 GCF_003573695.1 Papaver somniferum
TGGCATATACAAGGGAACCAGTGGTCAATAACTTAAATCTAGATCAACAAACTGGCAAATACAAGGGAACCAGCAGTTGACTACACATAACCATTCACTCTTTTTTTTTT
>NW_020643220.1:310-629 GCF_003573695.1 Papaver somniferum
AAAATAGAAAGTGAAAAGGACTCGACGAGATATGGCGAAACTATCATGTTATTTCTAACACCTGAGCTTTGTGCTTTTATGAATAGACTCTATAGATGTTTCCATCTAGTCAGATTGGTTCCTCAACTCCTAAAACAAAAATGTTTCCATCCACTTAGATTGGTTAGTTCTATCCTAAATACGCATAAATTTCTAGGATCTGGAGTTTATTTATTGCAACTAAAAAGTTTCTCCCATACCCCCAAACTTAAATCTAACATTGTCCTCAATGTTCTAAAGATGAAATTAAAAGCATGAACAAGGAGAGACAGTTACTATT
>NW_020643220.1:829-2046 GCF_003573695.1 Papaver somniferum
ACCAGACGGGCGATGAACCGTTGTCGTCGACTCGGGCCACGACTCCTATGCCGTGTGCGAACCCGAGGGGCCGAGACGATATAGTAATCGTCGCCCTTCCCTGCACACAGTTTATATAATAATTTTTTTTTTTTTTTAATAATAATACCCTTCCGTAGGGTTAAAAAAATAAAGTCCAATTGTTTAAAGTCCAAAGTCCAAATAAAGTAAAGTGCAAAAGAAAAATAAAAATAACCTAAAAAAAAAATATATAAAAATCTCTCTTTTTTTTTCCTCTCTTTTCTATATATAAAACAAAAAAAAGAAAATTCCTCTTTCGCTCCTTTCGCTTTAAGATTTTCCTTCCGTGGTCCTTAGTACTCCACTTCGAACCTGCAAATCAAAGACAAAAAGAAACGTAAAAAGGAAAAAAAATAATAATAAACCTAAAAAAATTCTACCTAAGCACAGGTCCGCGTCGGCGGCGCCAAAAATTTGATGTATTTTCAAATGTTGTTGTAGATAGTGGTGAAAACTGGGTTCTTTTCGAACTTGTGAAGGTAACTTTTTTCTAGATTTAAATAAATAAAATTATATGCACAATATTAACAAAATATGGGAGAGAATTTTTACTGAGGGTCAGGATTCCACCATCCACCAAAATTTATGTGATTCAATAACAATTCTTATCATGCAATTCTAGACAATATAACTCCAATCAAAGGGAATTGTGATTCTGATCATTGCCTAAATTAGATTTTGAAAACATCCATTGTTAATCGCGAGCATGAAGTATCAAAAGCAATTTACTAAGCATACTCCATCAAGAGAAAACACAATTGATTAATAAAAATAATTTACTCCATATTTATTCGGTGCAATTAATCATAAAAGAGTTGCATAAATAAATTTAAATAAATTTTACCACATAACTTTTGGAAGAACGGCTTCCTCCGTCACCCCTGGGATTGGATTTAGCTACTCATGATGAAAAACCTCTCAAAATGATTCATTGATACTCAAAAGTTGTTTACAATCAAGAGAAAATGGAGAAAAAATGGTTTACAACACTGTTTGCAACGCATAAAAACGTTACAAACAGCTGTTAGAACAGCGACAAAACAGAAGTGTCGTTTTCTGGTTGAATACGTCCCTCACTTGGGCGTCGCAGACGCTTGGGTAAAACGACTGCTTCTACGCGTCTGTTCTTCGCGTTCTTCAGTTTACACCAGCAGAAA
>NW_020643220.1:2197-2544 GCF_003573695.1 Papaver somniferum
CATAAAAACGTTACAAACAGCTGTTAGAACAGCGACAAAAGGGAAGTGCCGTTTCCTGGTTGAATACGTCCCTCACTTGAGCGTCGCAGACGCTTGGGTAAAACGACTGCTTCTACGCGTCTGTTCTTCGCGTTCTTCAGTTTACACCAGCAGAAAACTCTTCACTGCGTGTTCTTCTTTTTGATTTTTTTCGACTCCTAAACTATCCCCAAGACTCTCCAACTCTTCTCAAATCTTTAGCCTTGTATTTATAGTGATTTAGAACAAAAATATCCGACCATAACACCGTATAATCTCCCATTAATCCCGTCATTGCTCGCTGCCCATATTTAACAATAATTTCCATT
>NW_020643220.1:2572-2835 GCF_003573695.1 Papaver somniferum
AACTCTTTAGCCTTGTATTTATAGTGTTTTAGAACAAAAATATCCGACCATAACACCGTATAATCTCCCATTAATCCCGTCATTGCTCGCTGCCCATATTTAACAATAATTTCCATTATTGGCTTCTACACACGTAAACTTTGATCCTGCACGCTCTAGTTAACCTTACCCACGCCTCCGAAGTCATCGAACTCCTCCAAAACACTCCATGCATGGCAAACACACAATCAAACTCGTGTTACAGGACACGTTGCTCTGTTTTG
>NW_020643221.1:0-235 GCF_003573695.1 Papaver somniferum
CTAGGGACACTTAGTGGTTTAAAAGGCTTAGTGCATACGCTAAATGCATTCGAGAGACCAGCGACAGTGGTATAGGTAGGATTTCCTTAGTTTTTTTTTACTTGAGGACAAGTAAAATTCAAGTTTGGGGGTATTTGATGAGTGCTAAAAAGTGCATATTTTTATATCTTTTTGTTTGCATTTAACTCATCTTTTGTGCATTAATTGTACATTTTATCCCATATTCTGTATTTTC
>NW_020643221.1:435-693 GCF_003573695.1 Papaver somniferum
CCCAAAAACTTTCTTCTTCCCCCGACAGTTGCAGTCGAGCTCTGCTCCTGCCTCTCTTCCATGTCCACTGCCACCCTCTGCCTCACAACCATCTCCATACCCCGACACCACCTCAATCACCATCACTTTCCCCAACCCTCTAGCCTAGGTACTTTTTCAAACCCACATCTCTCTGACCTAGGTGTGGAGTTGATGAAACAACTCGAGCTAGGGTTGCAGTACATCAATTGGAGCAGGAAGAGCATCAGAGGGACATCA
>NW_020643222.1:0-392 GCF_003573695.1 Papaver somniferum
AAGGTCACTAGGAAGGACCACTTTCCCCTTCCCTTCATTGACCAAATGCTAGAGAGATTAACTGGACATAGTTATTACTGCTTTTTAGATGTCTACTCTGGCTATAATCAGATTGTTATTGCCCCAGAAGACCAGGAGAAAACCACTTTTACCTGTCCCTTCAGAAGACCAGGAGAATCTAGTGCTTAATTGGGAGAAATGTCATTTCATGGTTCGATTAGGAATTGTTTTAGGGAATATCGCATCTTCTAAGGGTATAGAGGTAGATAAATCCAAAGTTGACCTTATCAAGACTTTACAGGTCCCAAAAACCGTAAGAGATATTAGGTCATTCTTAGGGAATGCAGGTTTTTATCGTCGATTCATTAAGGATTTTAGCTTGATTTCTAGAC
>NW_020643222.1:403-2430 GCF_003573695.1 Papaver somniferum
AACCGTAAGAGATATTAGGTCATTCTTAGGGCATGCAGGTTTTTATCGTCGATTCATTAAGGATTTGAGCTTGATTTCTAGACCTCTTTGCAATTTGCTTGCAAAAGATGTTAAGTTTGTCTTTGATGATGCTTTTTTAGAGGCTTTTGAGAAGCTTAAAACTTTATTCACTACCGCCCCCATAGTCCAGGCACCCAACTGGAACTTACCCTTTGAGATCATGTATGATGCTTCAGATTATGTTGTTGGTATTATACTAGGTCAGCGAGAAAACAAATTACTTCATGTGATTTACTATGCTAGCAATACTCTGAATGATGCCCAGTTGAACTATACCACTACTGAGAAGGAACTGTTAGCCATTGTGTTTGCCTTAGACAAGTTTAGACCCTATCTCTTAGGTTCTAAAATCGTAATATATATACTGATCATGCTGCTTTGAAATATCTTCTGTCTAAGAAGGATACAAAACCTAGATTGATTAGGTGGATACTTTTGTTGCAAGAGTTTTCTCCAGACAATAGAGACAAAAAGGGTGCAGAAAATGTAGTAGCAGACCACTTGTCTAGGCTAGTTGTCGGTTCCCCGAACGATTCCCTTCCTATAAGGGATAGCTTTCCTGATGAACAACTGTTCTTTGTTACCCAATTACCTTGGTATGCGAATATAGTAAACTATCTTGTTACTGGTCAAATGCCCCAACATTAGGGTAAACAAGATCGTTCTAGGTTTTTAGCCGAGGTTAAGCACTTCTTTTGGGATGATCCTTATTTGTTTAAGTATTGTCCAGACCAGATTATTAGGAGATGTATACCTGAGAGTGACCAGTCCAGTATTATTTCCTTTTGTCATGATCATGCTTGTGGGGGTCGCTTTAGTGCTAAGAAAACTGCTGCTAAAATATTGCAGTGTGGATTCTATTGGCCTTCGTTGTTTAAAGACTCTCATAGTTACTGTGATACTTGTGAACGCTGCCAGAAATTAGGAACCATTTACCGTAGGAATATGATGCCCTTGAACCCAATTTTAATTGTTGAGGTCTTTGATGTGTGGGGTATTGACTTTATGGGTCTGTTTCCTAATTCTTTTGGTAACCTTTACATCCTTGTCGTCGTAGACTATGTCTCTAAGTGGATTGAGGCGGTTGCGTGTAAAACCAATGACCATAGGGTTGTGATTGAGTTCTTGAAAAATAATATACTTACACGTTTTGGTACACCGCGAGCTATAATTAGTGATGGAGGGTCGCACTTTTGTAATGGGACTTTTGGGCTTCTGATGAAGAAATATGGTATTACACATAAGGTAGCTACCCCGTATCATCCACAGACTAGTGGTCAGGTAGAGGTTTCCAATAGGGAGATAAAACGTATATTAGAGAAACAGTTAATCCTAATCGGAAAGACTGGTCGTCTAGGCTTACTGATGCCTTATGGGCTTACCGTACTGCGTTTAAGACCCCCATTGGAATGTCACCTTATCGGCTTGTGTATGGCAAGGCATGTCATTTACCTGTTGAGTTAGAACATAGAGCTTATTGGGCTGTTAAGAAGCTAAAATTTTTCACTTGACAAGGCAGGAGCCCATAGGAAACTCCTTCTCAATGAGTTGGACGAGATTCGTATAGATGCTTACGATAGTGCGAAGGAGTATAATAAAAAAATGAAACTTGTGCATGATAGAAATATTTTACGGAAGTCATTTTCTCCAGGTCAAAAGGTTCTTCTGTATGATACCCGCTTGCATCTTTTCCCTGAGAAGTTACGTTCTCGGTGGATGAGTCATTTTATTGTTCGCACTGTCTTTCCTCATGGAGCTGTTGAAATTGAGACACTGGATGGTAGTAGTCCTTCGAAGGTTAACGGTCAGAGATTGAAACCCTTTTTAGAGCCCTTTCCTACAGGTGATGTTGAGGAGGTCCCTCTGGAGGACCCTGTTTACCCTTGATTGACCATCGAGGCAGTTGTATGTTGTATATTAGTTTTTGATTTTCTTCACCCAGGTACTATCTTTCCAACTTCTCCTCG
>NW_020643222.1:2441-3000 GCF_003573695.1 Papaver somniferum
GTTGTATGTATATTAGTTTTTGATTTTCTTAACCCAGGTATTATCTTTCCAACTTCTCCTTGTGTTATTTTACTTTTGGTACTGCTCTCTCATTAGAAACATTTAGGACAACGTTAGATTTAAGTTTGGGGGTGGGGAAGAACTTTTTAGTCGCATTTTTGAAACTTCTAGCGTCACCTAGTATCTGGTTAGCTAAGTTTACATACTGTTTCTCACCGAAAAGATAGAAATTGGAATGTTAGAGATAACAATCTTTTGAGACATTAGAGAAAAAGACATTGAGATCTTTGAAATTCAGGAGAGAACTTGTTCCTTTTAGAGGGTAACCGTGATGGACCTAACCATCCATGATGGAAAGGCAAGTAGGTCAGGAAATGCCAGAAAGACAAAGCAACCTCACAATGTAGTCTTAGTTACTGGATTACGACTCTCTCTCAGTAGAAACTTATCATTATCAACAAGCGGAGCGACATCAAAATCTATGAAGAAAGTTGAAGGTTTAGAAGTAACAATAGAAAAGAATAATTCAAAAATCAAAGTTGAAGACTTAGTTACAAGA
>NW_020643223.1:0-395 GCF_003573695.1 Papaver somniferum
TCTGGTACTTTGGAGAACCATCTTGTTTCAACTCATTTTTTTTGATGTTGTTTTGCAGCTTCAAAATGTAGAACTCTATGATGTCTCCTACGACGTCACCCTTTCTCATCAAATTATCCATCATCTTCCCCGATATATGTAATTGAAGATTTAAATGCTCCCACGTCGTTGACCTGTTAATTTTATTTTTTAAAAATCTAGTGAATGATGGATAAAAAAAGGAGAAACAATGCATAACTTGGAACAAAATTTTGATGAAACCAGTCTTGGTTACATCAGTTATTTCCCACTTACCTTTCATTGTTCTTTCTGAAAAAAGTGGTCACGAGGGGTTTCTCATTTCTGTTGAGTACTTTCAAGATCTTCAAGTTATCAACTGGTTTCAACTTCACCCC
>NW_020643223.1:435-670 GCF_003573695.1 Papaver somniferum
TTCTTTCTGAAAAAAGTGGTCACGAGGGGTTTCTCATTTCTGTTGAGTACTTTCAATATCTTCAAGTTATCAACTGGTTTCCACTTCACCCCCTGTACTTCCTGCACCTCCTTGTTCTCCTTGCACTTACGAGTTGTAACCTTTCTTCTTTTTTTCACACTGGTTTTGTAATCCTGCATTCTGATAGGTGGAACCAAATTCCTTCTGTCTTCCCTCATTCTTGTAACCATGTTAC
>NW_020643223.1:681-1000 GCF_003573695.1 Papaver somniferum
AACCTTTCTTCTTTTTTTCACACTGGTGTTGTAATCCTGCATTCTGATAGGTGGAACCAAATTCCTTCTGTCTTCCCTCATTCTTGTAACCATGTTACTCATTCTTTGTGCAGCACTGAGTTCTCCCTGTCCTTTCTCTTGACTGTCACACTGCGACAGTCCTAAATCAAATCCAGATTGTTCATTTTCTAACTCAAGTAAATCCTTCGCCATCTTTACAGATGGGTATTAGTAGACGCTTCCAACATTTGGCTTTGACGACGAACAACCTTTCTTATTGTATTCGTATTCCATTTTCTTGATAACATCTTCATCAATT
>NW_020643224.1:0-430 GCF_003573695.1 Papaver somniferum
TTGGCAATTCAAGTAATTTCGAGCAATTCTTTCGTTCGTCTCAGCTATCCGCTTGAGGTTATCTTCTAAAGAAGGTTCACTCATTATTGTAGTTCTTTCATCTATAATTATACTATTCATCTCAGCTAACTTAAGCGTCGACTCAGCTAACTTCCTGAGGGACTCTTCTAAAGGAGGAATAGGAACATAGGGATCATAAAAAGGACTACTTTTGAATAGTTTGATTGTATACTCTAGAGACGAAGAACTAGTACTATAATCTTCTTGATCGTAAGACTGATGCATGTGTGGATAGTAATTGGGCTCACCAGGGTATGACCCATATCCTTCCAAAGGATGGCGTTCCCAACATGGTCATAGAAAGGATGATGTCCATATTCAAATTCAGGTCGATAATCATTGTATTGGCTTCTATCATACCAGTTCGACA
>NW_020643224.1:630-1000 GCF_003573695.1 Papaver somniferum
CCTTTTGAATAGGTGAATAATTATTAAAATTATTTGGATTTGAACTAGAAATAATATTATCATTGTAAAGCTCAATTGGTGTAACCATTTCCTGATCACTATTCCTACATAAGTATGATTCTCCATCAACACTATCCTCATCATAATAACATGAAAGAGACCGAACCTCCTCTAAAATAGTGTCTCCAATTCTTTCCTCGTCATCTTGATTGGGTGAATAGTAACTATCCTCATTTTCAAGGGTAAAACTGGGAACACTGTGTTGCAAATTCATATAATTTCGAGTAATTCTTTCGTTCATCTCAGCTATCCGCTTGAGGTGGTCCTCTAGAGAAGGTTCACTCATTATTGTAGTTCTTTCATCTATAAT
>NW_020643225.1:0-378 GCF_003573695.1 Papaver somniferum
GTTGTAGTGTTGAGCGGAACATCAAAATCTGATGCACATCGAAGCGAAAGCGTTGGATTATCAATTCTAGATTGATTCTAACGGCAAGATGGAAGCAGGTCTTGAGCGACCGTTGGATGCGCGACACAACGAAACTGACGGCTCAAGATGGAGTTAGGTGCTATAGTGTTTGACAGGAGCTTCAGATTTTGATGCACTATGATGAAGCGACCGTAGGATGCTGAGATGATCCAATCTGACGACTGAAGATGGAGGCAGGTATGGATATTGGAAATGGGTTTGGGTAAGGGTTTTGGACCTTGGGTATGCCAAGCCCATATCTTCTTTAAGAACAATTCTTCCTTGTTAAGCCCATTTCTAGCCTTTTGGTCTTGTGCA
>NW_020643225.1:578-732 GCF_003573695.1 Papaver somniferum
GGGTTTTCAAAAATTTGGTTTTTTATGGGAAAATTTTGGTTTTGATGGGAATGAAAAACATTTGGTTTTTATGGGATTTGAAAACTCCTTTTGGTTTTAATGGGATGAGGCCCAGCTAACTAGTTCAAATTTTTTGTGGGACAAGCCCAGCGAA
>NW_020643226.1:0-382 GCF_003573695.1 Papaver somniferum
AAATCAAATTCGACATACCCATGTGTGAATTCTGCTCGACCCATGCCATGTTGATGTTCTACTGCTCCACCTCTAGCTCTTGTTGCGCTGTTGGCCTAGCCCTAGACGTCTGTGAACCCTAGCTTCTCTCACTGTCGAGTTTGCAGCATCAGGACTCGATGCTACAGACGAGAAAGGGAGAGACAAGGGTGGTGATTGACTCCTGAGTTTGTCGGGGGAAGGTGGTAGTGGTGGTGTTCGAGGTGGAGATGGAAGAGATGGTGGTGATGGAGTTGCAGAGCTCTGCAAATTTTTGGGAAGAAGGGGAAGAACTCGATGGAAATGGGATTAGGGTCTGTTTGTTTGGGGTGTAGGTGTTCGGTTGCTAGGGTGTGAAGCAGGT
>NW_020643226.1:582-1000 GCF_003573695.1 Papaver somniferum
AAAAATATTTATTCTTGAAAACAATGAAAATACAGAATATGGGATAAAATGTAGAATTAATGCACAAAAGATGAGTTAAATGCCAAGAAAAATATATAGAAATATGCACTTTTTAGCACTCATCAGGTACCAAAGACCAATATCCAAGGATCGATCAATATCAATCAACAACCAAAGGTCGTATTTCCAATTGATTGATTCAAACGCACAACATGTATTATTTCAATTATATAAACAAATATAATGCGGAAATAGAAATAACACAGACACCAGAAGTTTTGTTAACGAGGAAACCACAAATGCAGAAAAACCCCGGGACCTAGTCCAGATTCAACACGCACTGTATTAAGCCGCTACAGACAATAGCCTACTCTAAGCTAACTTCGGACTGGACTGTATTTGAACCCCAATCAGTCTC
>NW_020643227.1:0-707 GCF_003573695.1 Papaver somniferum
CATCAGAAGGAATTAGTCATCTCACAGAATCAAAAAGTAACAGTCGAAATAATTGTGGGTCTTCAAAACCAAAAAGAGCTGACCAAAGGAAACTACAATAACCCAAGAAAGTGAACAAGGATAGCATGCCCTTATCTAGTTTCCTGATTAAAATATTTATATCTAATTGTGGTTCAGGTTCAGATTCTATGAAAGGGTATAAATAAAATATTTTCATTGGTTGCGTTTCTTCATAGGTGGGATCCGAATCATTAGGTCCTAGAGTCTGGAAAAACTCAAATAAGAACTTATAAGCACAAAACAATAACTTAAATAATTGAGGATCCTCTAAGTCAATCAGGTTTGACTTACATAACTGACCATAATGAGAGTAGTGGTCATTCTTAAGAAAATATGTCGATTCTATCAACCTAACATACTTAGGCTCAGTCTCATAACTTAATAAGTGACACATTTGAAATTTATACGTTCCACAATTGGAAGCAAACTATTTGGTGGGAAAACAAATTCAATGTTGGTATTATTTCCTGGGCAAACCATATCAACCAGAGGATGGGTTTCTAATGACTGAACTTCTTCCTGGACATCATTAGGTTCGAGAAAACGAGTATGAAGGTAATCTTGTAAAATGGTCGAGGCAGAGATATCAAGTCCAAAATGAGGGATCTTTGTAAGAGCTAAAGGTATGGCACAAGGAGAATGATAAT
>NW_020643227.1:750-1000 GCF_003573695.1 Papaver somniferum
GTATGGCACAAGGAGAATGATAATACCCCCAAACTTAGATTTTTGGGTATCTCTAGATAGACTAGCTACAATTTCCTTAATTTCTAGATCATTGGAATCCTGAAAATAGTCAATTTCTCCTTCGAGGTTATACTCAAGCGACGCATCCTTACTCATATTTAATAGCTCTACGAGTTCATTTTCTTCGTCTAAGACTATTGTTTCTAAGTCGCTAGACTCTAAAACAACATTTTCGGAATAAACCTGTTTC
>NW_020643228.1:0-337 GCF_003573695.1 Papaver somniferum
AGGTTGATAAGTTCTACTTTCCTGTAGACTTTATTGTCTTAGACACTCAACCTGTACAAAACCCGGATAGTCACATTCCTGTCATTTTAGGACGTCCTTTCTTGGCGACGTCTAATGCGCTCATCAATTGTCGTAATGGAGTGTTGAAGCTGTCTTTTGGAAACATGACTGTAGAGCTGAATGTGTTTAATATTAGTCAACAGCATGTGAATCTTTATGATGAGGATGTACATGAGGTCAATATGATTGAGAGTTTGATACAAGATTCATTGACTGGCATTATGTCAAAAGATCCCTTGCAAGCATGTTTGGAAGATGTTAACTTGGAGTTGTATGA
>NW_020643228.1:537-833 GCF_003573695.1 Papaver somniferum
TCACCTCAGCTCCTATTGTCCAACCACCCAACTGGGAACTACCGTTCGAACTCATGTGTGATGCCTCTGATTATGCCGTTGGCGCTGTTTTAGGACAACGTGTTGATAGACTACCATATGTGATATATTATGCTAGTAAAACTCTTAATGATGCTCAACTCAACTATTCGACTACCGAGAAGGAGTTACTTGCCGTGGTATTTGCACTAGACAAGTTTAGATCTTATTTGATAGGATCTAAGATCATCATATACACTGACCATGCGGCTTTGAAGTATCTTCTTTCTAAGAAGGAT
>NW_020643228.1:844-1000 GCF_003573695.1 Papaver somniferum
AAGTATCTTCTTTCTAAGAAGGATGCTAAAGCTCGCCTTATTCGATGGATACTCTTATTACAGGAATTCGACATCGAAATCCGTGATAAGAAAGGTTGTGAGAATGTGGTTGCTGATCACTTGTCCCGATTAATTAGTGAGTCTATTGATGAATCT
>NW_020643229.1:0-402 GCF_003573695.1 Papaver somniferum
AAAAAAAAAAGTTACAGATGTTGTTTACGTGAAGAAGAAAGAAGTTGAAGACTTGTCAAAGCCTTGGAGCTGTCGTTGGTGTTCTCATGATGAATGGTGGATGAACTATTTTTAGAAGTTGTATTGGATTAGGAAATATGGGTATGACCTGAGAAAGATAGTTGCAGTCAAGATATGGGAGGAACTCTTGCTCGACTTGGGTCTATTTTGCTGAACTCTTTGGTGTTTGGTTGTTTGTTTTGCTGCTGATGCGATGGAAACAACAACGAAGGGGATTGCAGTGGATTAAAGAGAAGACATGAGTGGATGTTGGATTTCGAATCTGCTGGCAGAATACTTGAGGCTAGATATACTGGGATTCAGGGAAGTGTTGTTGGTGCTAGCCTTTGAACGATGATGTTG
>NW_020643230.1:0-469 GCF_003573695.1 Papaver somniferum
CCAAACACCATCTCCTGCCTCCACCGTACCAGCCTTCACTTCACCCCCATTTCCACTGCCAAACCACCCACTTCCCCGACATCACAGACGCCACCATCTCTCCTAACTGTCAAGTTAGTTCATCCATTTCACGCCTCTCACTGATGGCATGTGAACTCGAGGAACTAGGTTGATAGCTATGACTCGACGCAACAGAGACATGGAGAAGGAGCAGAGAAGAAAGAAAAGAGGCATGGGTCACCACCAATTCAGCGAATTTGGTGAGCAATTTCGGAATTGAAAAAATACCTAATTTCTAATTTTAGGGTTTGAAAATTTTTGGTAATTGTATGCTATAAATAGAGAGTGTGTAGAGCAATTTGAGGGTGTTCTTGGGCTAGCCGAGATTCCCCCAAAATTGGGTTAGTTTAGGTTTAATTTCAGTTCTTGAATTTCAATTAGATTTCAATTTAGGGTTTCAATTTTAATT
>NW_020643230.1:593-1999 GCF_003573695.1 Papaver somniferum
GTATTTTGTATTCTGGGTTTTTAAACCCAGCTGAGCTTGTAACCGATCACGCTAGGTTAACTCGTTAGTGGGCCGAGTACCCAAATTCTAGGCCGAGATTTTGGACTCAGTTTCACCAAACGTTTTCAAACCAGCTGAGCCAAAGCAAACACAAAACCAACAGTGGGCTTGCTCCCATTCAAAAACCAAATTTTATTTTCTTTTGCAAAAAAAAACAAAAAAAAAAACAAAAAAAAAAAAACAAAAATTTTCTTTTTCTCCCATTCAAAAAACCAAATTTTACTTGGTCCCATTTTAAACCAATTTTTTTCTTCTTTATCCCATCTTAAACCAAAAGTTTTATTTTACTCCCATTTTAAAACCAAATTTTCAAATGTCTCCCACCGAAACCAAATTTTTCCCAAAAATCCAAACCCTTTAAAAAAACCAAATTCTGAGCTTTGTACATTCTTTACTTAGCTTTTGAGCCAATCATGTCTGGATTTTGGTCTGCTCCTGGGGATGAAAATAAAACTCTTAGAGAACTTGCTTATGGACAAACTTCACGTTATGAACCTTCCACGGACCATGATGTCAATAGTCATAGGAATTATTATGGACATTTTCAAAGTCCCGAGCTTCAATACATGGACCCTAATGACTATTCATACATGCATCATTCATCGCAACGTGAAAATGAACATTCTGCTAGAGCCTCACTCACACAATCATCACTTATGGATCAAATAGAAGCTCGAATCACAGCTTTAGAAATGCAATCACATGAGGAATCTGTCACATCTAATTTTCTTAGGCAACCTGAAATCTATGCATGTCCCGCATGTGGTAGTTTAGACCACCCTGTTGAGAATTGTCATATTTTGCATAATTTTAGGCAATCTAGAGAAAATCCAAGGTATGAAATGCCCATAAATTGTGAGAATGGTAGTCATTGGGACCATAATCAATCCTTTGAGGGTTGCGATCAATATTTTGTAAACCCTAATGACCATGCACACATGTACCATTCACCACAATTTGAACATGAAGAATTTTGTACTCCCATGAATTTAGACTCCACCACAGAAGCTTTAAGACTCAGTAAGCAAAACTTTGATAGATCTACATCACGAATTCATGCATATTTAGATCAGATTTTGCTTCACCTACAAAAGGAGGAAATTCATGAGGAAATGTATGTTGTCCCTAATGAAGTGTCTAGTCCCATTCATGTAAATAATGTTGAATATGAACCTAATTTAGAGGAACATGAATCGACTAATGACACCACCACTGTTAATGAGGACCAATATGCATGCTACCATGATGATGATTATGATGATGATATAGATATGTTAGAAGAACATGAAAATATTGTGGAACCTGTTGGTTCAATAACATATGGCTTCTCGCCCTCGACCTTCATG
>NW_020643230.1:2199-2514 GCF_003573695.1 Papaver somniferum
CTAGGATTGGAACTGTGTGCTTCCCAAGTCCTCTTGGACTATTTTGCTTCAAAATATAACACTTTTAAAGAGCCACAGTTGGAAATTGCATGTTTGCCCGTCCCTAGCACAGTTCATTTCGAGTTAGACCTCATACATGATGAACCCCCAAAACTGCGCGATTTTGTTTCCAAAACTATATCTTCTGTAAAATCCAGGTTTGGGGGTAGCTCATTTTGTTTCACAGTTTCACTTGCGTTTCTTTCCTGTTATATATGTGTGAAGCTGTTGAAATGTTTACACTTTGTCTTTTGGGTTGATCCTCAACTCTTTAGA
>NW_020643230.1:2647-2922 GCF_003573695.1 Papaver somniferum
CTCTACACTTTTTCTTTTGGGTTGATCCTCAACTCTTTAGACTTTTGGTGTATGGTGAACATTTTTGTATATAATCCAGTAGATAAAATTTCTTAAAAACCCTTTTGTTCCTTTTGTATATATTTTGCTAATCCAATATGATCTTGGCTGAAATCTGTTGGATTTTTGCCTTGAATAACGGAGTTTTAATTCTGCTTTCGCCGAAATCGGGTATTCTCTCTCCTTTTACTCTACTCAGCATGTCCCTTTCCATATGTTGCATTTTAATTCTTTCC
>NW_020643231.1:0-489 GCF_003573695.1 Papaver somniferum
TACTCAATCAGATATAATAGGTTATGGTATGTGATGGGTATGGGATGGAGACCTTGAATCTCATCCCCACCATCACCGCATCACTACTTTCGGGGATTTCATACCCGCTTCGTTTATACGGATGAACCCTAATCCATAGGGACGGACCTCCACGGGGATGGGTCTGTGTGGCGCAAATTGCCATCCCTACTTTCAGGCGAAGTTTGCAACACATTACTTCTTCTTTGATATAATGAAATATGAACGCGATGTGTTTGAATTATAGACATTGCTCCGGTGAAATCATTATTTGGATAGTGGTACTATCACGACTTACATTTACATTCTTTGTTGATAGGTCATTGAAGTTGAGATTCCCAATCCCTTTGATACTACAAAGAAACGCTTAGTTCATTACCAAGTGAGTATATAGGTTCTTATGTTTTAATTTACTTCTTTTTCTCTTTTGAAAGTTGAGATTCCGTTAGGTGCTCTCTTTTGAATGTTTAA
>NW_020643231.1:500-1000 GCF_003573695.1 Papaver somniferum
TTAATTTACTTCTTTTTCTCTTTTGAAAGTTGAGATTCCGTTAGGTGCTCTCTTTTGAATGTTTTAATTTAGTCTCCTTGAGTGGGATATCCTTTGTGATGCAATGTCCATGGCATTGTTAGGTTTCCTGAACATATATTGATGTAATAACTGAAGGCCTCGTGGCAGAATCAAGCCCAAAGAAATGACAATAATCTGCAAACGCTCATCAGTGGTAGTGATACGATTGAGAAATACAACTGTGTGATATAACCTTGATCCATATTTAAAATGCACTTGCCTCACTAATTAAGTCATCTGGCCCATCATCTCTCAAATTTTGATAAAAAGTAAAAAAATACCCCCAATAGGATCAATACAATCACTTTCTTGTCGATCCAACAAAGATGAAAAATTTCACAGGTAAGAGGCTTTTATTTTAGTTTTCTTGTTCACTTTCTTTCTCATTTCTCGATATTCTTTCCTATATAAATTTATTAAAAAATCAATGCAGAATCCCC
>NW_020643232.1:0-225 GCF_003573695.1 Papaver somniferum
GTCCGCGATGATCTCTCAGATGTTCCTTCGTCTAGTCAACCCCCGTCTCTAGATGCTGAAACCGAACCTAGAAGAAGTAAGAGGATCAGAACCGAGAAATGTTATGGTCCAGATTTTGTGACTCTTACGGTAGAGACTGAACCCCAAACTTATAAGGAAGCTTTGACCTCTCCGGAAGCTCCCTTCTGGGAAGAAGCTTCAATTAATGAGTGGGATTCCATTCAA
>NW_020643232.1:425-704 GCF_003573695.1 Papaver somniferum
CGATCCACCATGGAGTCTGAGTTTATAGCCTTGGAGAAAGCTGGAGAGGAAGCTGAATGGATACGAGGTTTCCTGGGTGGAATTCCACTCTGGCCCAAGCCTGTGTCTTCGATCGCAATCCACTGTGACAGTCAAGCTGCTATTGGATGCGCAAAGAACAGTGTATACAACGGAAAGTCTATACATCTTCAAAGAAGACACAAGACAGTGAAACAACTACTCTCTACTGGCATCATCTCTATAGACTTTGTAAGGTCTAAAGAGAATATTGCAGATCCT
>NW_020643233.1:0-947 GCF_003573695.1 Papaver somniferum
AGATCGGGTGTGTTTTGTAGTTTTCTAGCTATTTGGGTTCTAAGTTGCTGTTGGGCTTTGAAGCCTTTTGGCGTAAATTGGGTTTTGAGTACTAATGGGTTTGTCACAATAAAATGAACTGAGCTTGGGCTCAGTTGGTCTCTGAAGTGTAACTGGGCTTTGGCCTTACAGTGAGTTCAGGCTTTTGGGTTAAGCCCACAATTGATTGAATTGGGATCAGCTTTTGAATTTGGTTCAAACCTGGGCTTGGTCTTGAACTGGGCCTCAATGAACTAAACCTTGGGCTTTTGTTTTGGTCTTCTGATGAGCTCAAGTTGTGCTCTGGGCTTTTGGGCTCAATGGGATTGAGCTAACAGTGGACTGTGGGCTGGGCTTTGGAGAGGAAGCAGCAGCAGCAGCAAGAGTAAGGAAGGCAATGCAGCAGCAGAGGAAGCAGAGTTGCTGGCTAGGAAGCAGCAGTGGAGCTGCAGCAGACAACAGCAACAGCAGCAGCAGAAGGGCAGCAGCAGCGCAAAGAAAGCAGCTGCACAAACACTGAGTGGCAGGGTAGAGAAGCAACAACAGGGCAAAAGCAATGGAAAAACTAAACAGCAAAAGAAAACTAGACAGCTGCACAAGCAATGGAAAGACTTAGACAGCTGCACAAGCAATGCAGTAAAGAGGAAGGAAAGCAGCAGTGGAGCTGCAGCAGACAACAGCAACAGCAGCAGCAGAAGGGCAGCAGCAGGGAAGGCAATGCAGCAGCAGCACAAGTGCTGCATAGCAGCTGCAGGGCAGTGGAATAAGAGAAGCAACAGAGTTGCAGCAAGCCAAGGGAAGTAACAAGAAAAGAAGTAGCAGCAATAGAGGTAAATCAGCAAATAAAATGAACATGGAAGTGAAAGTAAAACAGTGACAGAAACAAAGAACAAAGCAAGATGAACCAAGGCCTAAGGCCAAGGGCAAGG
>NW_020643233.1:1147-1420 GCF_003573695.1 Papaver somniferum
GGTTGCTAGGGTGTTAGGCGGCTTCATCAAATTGGATGAACAGCGAGGATGGGCCGTGGGATGTGGAGATGGTAGGTAGATCGGACGGTGATGCGTAGGCAAGCGGGGAGCGACCGTCGGATGAAGGGATACAACGAAACGAACGGTGCTATATTAGGTTAGGTGCTGTAGTGTAAGGCGGGGATATCAAACTTTGATGAACAGCAAGGGAGCAACCGTTGGATTCAACTACCATCTAATCTGAAGGCTTGGAATTTCAGCGCTGTGGTGCTT
>NW_020643233.1:1620-2116 GCF_003573695.1 Papaver somniferum
ATAAAAAGCCCAAAAAATTGGGTTAATTATTACAAGCCCACAATTAAAGAAATTTGGAAGCCCACAATTCGGGTTCTCTTAAATGGAATGGGTCTAGGCTTACCTTTTTAGCACAGCCCAGATGCTCTGATATTGTTGCAAAAACCCAGTTGGGTTTTGGTTCTTTTCCTTGGTGGCGTCCCAGCAGAGGAAAAACAGGTTCAGAACAGCAGGTCCAACAGCAAATGAAGTGAAGCAGATGCAGATGCAAATGCTATGCAGTGAAATGCAAAAATAGCTAATAAAAAACACAGATAAAACACATCACCAATCCCCGGCAGCGGCGCCAAAAACTTGGTAGGCTTCTAAAAGGTCCTAAAAATTATCCCCGGCCAAAAGGTTGGTGGGCCCGGAGATATGTATAAAATTAAGCGCAATAAAAACGGGGGCCTACAGTAATACCGCAAGTGCACGGTCGTCGGTTGTAGCTCGTGCAAGTACGGGTCGATCCACAGAG
>NW_020643234.1:0-440 GCF_003573695.1 Papaver somniferum
ATGATAAAAGGGTGGTTACCAAAAGAAAACACGATGCCCAGTAGATATACGGAAATGAATTCGATTATGTTGGGTCTGGGTATGAAATGTAAGGCTATTCATGCGTGCCCAAATCATTGTATTTTGTACTATAAGGAGCATGAAGATGCAACAAGCTGTCCGCAATGTAAAAAACCAAGATTTAAGGTCAAACAAGGGAAATTTGGGTCAAAGAAGACAAAGGAACCTTCGCTGGTGTTGAGACATTTTCCCGTTGGAGAAAGACTTAAGAGATATTATGGTACACCTTGGATATCTGAAGCAATGACATGGCATGATCGAGCTGAAGTTTCTAGTGAGTACATGCGTCATCCGATAGATTCACATCAGTGGGCTTTAGTGAAAAATAAATTTCCAGAGTTTGCAAAGGAGGGAAGAAATGTGTGTTTTGGAATTGCAAC
>NW_020643234.1:451-977 GCF_003573695.1 Papaver somniferum
CGATAGATTCACATCAGTGGGCTTTAGTGAAAAAGAAATTTCCAGAGTTTGCAAAGGAGGGCAGAAATGTGTGGTTTGGAATTGCAACTGATGGGTTCAATCCTTATGGTACGCAGAATTTAAGCTGGAGTTGTTGGCCTGTGATATTGGTGATGTATAATCTACCACCTTCATTGTGCATGAAATCTGAGTTTCAAATAATGTCGTTGTTGATCCCAGGGAGAAAGTCGCTGGGACAAGACATAGATGTGTTTCTACCACCACTAGTAGATGAACTGAATGACTTTTGGGAGAATGGAATGAAAGTTTATGATGCCCACCGAAAGGAATACTTTCTACTTAGAGATTGCCTAATGTGGGGAATTCATGACTTGCCAGCACAAGGTGTTTTGTCCGGATGTACTACTCATGGTTATTTTGCTTGTGTTTGTTGTGCCGACAAGACAAGAAGTGTTCGTTTGCCTTATGGTAATAAGGAGGTCTATCCTAATTATAGGATATTCCTTAAGGCTGGCCATCCATTTAG
>NW_020643235.1:0-307 GCF_003573695.1 Papaver somniferum
TTGATGTTGATTTTTTTAGGGATTTTTATGTGTGTGATTTTTGTTCTAACACTCCGGTTACACCTTGGTTGCCGGTCCCACAGGTATGTTACCGGGAGGAAGACATAAATCAGAATTAGGGCTGTTCATGGTCGGTTTTGGTTCGGTTTCTAGCCAAACCAAAACCGAAACCAATATTATTGGTTTCTAAAAATCTAAACCAAACCAATCCATTAACCATTGGTTCGGTTTCCAAATGGCTCCAATTGGTTTCGGTTTGTCCCAGTGGTTTTTGATTAACCAATAATTATGTCAAACCAAAAAAAAA
>NW_020643235.1:434-695 GCF_003573695.1 Papaver somniferum
AGTTGGTTTCGGTTTGTCCCAGTGGTTTTTGGTTAACCAATAATTATGTCAAACCAAAAAAAAAATACACAAATTTACAGATAAAAAAATCGTAGTTGCCGATAGTATTGGTTTACACAAATATACAGACAAAAAAAATAAATCAAGAATAGTTAAAGCTTACTCTAATTCTAGAGATCAAAAGAAGATATATAATATATCCTAGTTTAGTTATTGACAAATAAAAAAGAAGGAAGACGGGAAGAAAAAAGTCGAGTAGCA
>NW_020643235.1:895-1000 GCF_003573695.1 Papaver somniferum
CGTATATAAATATGAATAGGAATTCAACACATTTTTCTTTCATGATTTATCTTATATAAAACACTCCATAGTAAATTTATAATTCACCAATCTGATGAAAAATGG
>NW_020643236.1:0-363 GCF_003573695.1 Papaver somniferum
AAGAGCATGTTGAATTCATTGACATGGAAAATGGTAAGTTGATACCTTATTAATTTGGGATTTTTTTTTATTATATAATGTAATTAGTTTGTATGTGTGTCACAGATTTGCATACAATTGGTGGTTTAGTCCCCTTTTTTAACACCTGAAGAATTCGAGTGCAGGCATCTGAGCAAAGGATGCCAAGGTTGTAATTATTATAGTTCAAAATAATCCTAAGAGTCAGCAACTTCCAATTGCCGCAAACAGTCTAGAACATCTCAATATATACTAGGTTTTCACTTAATACATATCAATATGTACTAGGTTTTTACTCAGTACATATCAAAATGTACTAATTCATTTATGTCTATTTCTTAGTGT
>NW_020643236.1:374-737 GCF_003573695.1 Papaver somniferum
CCCAGTCCAAACACGTGTGAGAGTTATGAAGCGTTTTTTCCTAAATGCCTAAAGTGCCCTCGTACGATGATAACATTCTGGATCTAGTTCCTTCTTTCAGTTTCTTCTCCGACGAAGAGCTTTGCCATGGCGATTGATGGAGAAAAGCCAAGGAAATCTAATTCTCTGCAAACCAAAATCAGTGACGATGATAATCGTTAATGTTTGTTTTCCTCATCTTTAATTTTATATTTTTAGGGTTTAATTGGCGGCTCCTCGTCGATTTCTTATTGATTGATTTTCCTGATTTTTCTTTTCATGACGGAGAACTAGGTTTTTCATCATTTTTATAATTTGATAGTAACAAACATATGAAATGTGAAG
>NW_020643236.1:748-1000 GCF_003573695.1 Papaver somniferum
TGGGTGTTCTGTATTTTTAGCGTTCTCTAGTCCTTAATGGTTAAGTCATTGACTCTTGATAGTTTTTATTACGTCTTTGACAGATGACAGTTTTGCGGAAGGGGATGTATGAAATATAACAATCTATGATGATGTTTGAGAAGAAGCTTAAATTCAAAAAACAAACAACAACAACAGTTATGGCCGATGGAGATGCAGCTACAAGTAATTTAGGTTGTAGACATCAAGGATGAGAGAGAGATTGGAGGAAAT
>NW_020643237.1:0-279 GCF_003573695.1 Papaver somniferum
CTAAAAAGTTTAGAACTATCTCATGGTAAAAATACACAATATGTGATCATCTTTTCTAAGATACAAACTTATATAAACAAGACTTGATATGCTTAGAAGGAAGAATAAGCTTTTCCACAAGGATTCACACCAAGAATGGTTACCATAAGAGTATGAAAAATATTCTTTCACAATAAAAACCAATATCCATGGCTTTGATAACTTCTTCTAACCTTTTATATTTAAGAAATTAAATCACAAATCAAGTTAGGTAATTAAGACTCATACATGTGGTATCTA
>NW_020643237.1:296-1000 GCF_003573695.1 Papaver somniferum
TGTTGGTTCAACATAGTAACCCAAAAGGTTAACCATCATACATGTGGTATCTAACCATATTCTTCTTCACCATAACTAGTTCAATTGACTCAAATGAACTAGTTAGAGAGTTGTTCAATTGCTATGAGATCTTATGTAACTACACAAGACACAATTGGAACAAAGATCATTCGATTCGATTGAATCGTCTCATGAACTTTATAGCCACGGTTTGCATATTGCATTCCTTAGTAATTTAAGTTGCATGTTCAGAGCACATCTCTAGATCATAACCCACTCAAGTACGCAAACAAGTTCGCGGACTTAAGGCAACCGACAAAGTTTCCCAAACTCAGCAGAAAATCTCGGCAAAGGGACTTCCGCCAGTTCGCGGACTAGGTTCGCGGACTAAACACGCAAACGAGTTTTTGGAAAATCCCAGCAGAAATTCTCGGCAAGAGAACTTCCTTCAGTTCGCGGACTGAGTTCGCGGACTTGGCAAAGCCAATTCCTCCGGTTTCTCTCAATCAACAAAGTTCGAAAACTTCGGATTAAGGAATACATGGTTATGTAATCTAAACTCTCATTCCAATCATTGAGACATTCTCAGAGGACGTTATATAGCTGTTATTCACAGACCGTTTCACGTCAGAGAAATTCTCAAAGTAATTGAAACTTATCATGACTTTCGTCACTAGGTGAAGATAAACTTGATCAAAGCGAAA
>NW_020643238.1:0-222 GCF_003573695.1 Papaver somniferum
GTTATTTCAAGGAATTAGGTGAGTTTCACCAAACCCTAGTTCTACTGTTTTAGGGGAAAATTGGGGGAAAACCCTAAATGTGTAATTGGGTATAAATTAGTAGTATGTGGTGTGTGTAAAGGTTACTGTGTATCTCTCTGGACTAGCCAGTAGAGAATTGAGACAATTTTTAGCTAATGAATTTCAATTTCAGTTGCTTATCTGTTGATAGTTAATGTTGCA
>NW_020643238.1:422-857 GCF_003573695.1 Papaver somniferum
TCTGGTCTCTGTAGGTCACAATCATGTCCTAGTAGGTACCTAACATTTTAGTCAGAGCAATCGGAAACAGTTTTGGCCCACAAGGGTTATGAAGATTTTGGTTTTGAATGGGTTTTGGTTTAAAGAAGGGGTTTTGTTTTTGGTTTAAAAAAAATTTGGGCTTTTGGAAAAAAAAAATTTGAACTAAACCTAGCATAAATTAGCACAACTCATAAAAGAAAATAAAAACAATAATAATAATAACAGAATATGGAAGTAGGTTAACACTTGCACCTAGGTCTAATAACGCTTTATTGACCGTGTGTTCTCCTATAGTGCAAGAAATTGTTGGACATCCTGGATCCCTAAACTTGGGTGGAGTTTTGTTCAGAATGATGGAACTCACCTGCTCAGCTAAGAAAGCACGTTTTTGCACATTGAGCTTGCGCTTTTGAG
>NW_020643239.1:0-301 GCF_003573695.1 Papaver somniferum
ACAACAGATGAACAATGAAGGAACAAACATCACAAACATCACATTAACAGCAGCTTAACATGAACAACAAATTGAACAGAACACATACATGATTAAACAAGAGCAGTGCATGAAACAGCACAAATTGAAGAGAAAAAAAACATTAACAGAACATAACAGTTCTGGACACTGGCTATTCCAGCATACCCCATTACAACACCCAGAGACCCCTATTTATACATACAAGCTATAATCAAAGAATCCCCAAATCAGTACCACATCAGCAAAATTAGGGTTTGCTGAAAAATACAATTAAAATCAA
>NW_020643239.1:501-1000 GCF_003573695.1 Papaver somniferum
TGATTGATGATTGTGAGCATGATGTGACATGTGTAGATGAGTTAGGAGATTTTGATTTGATTGATAATGATATGCCTATTCTTCTACCTAAGTCACAATCTGATGGCCCTCCACCCAATCTGGATTTGGTTTGTACCGATATTGTAAAACCAATTTTTCTGATAATGCCCAACCTAGGTTTGGAACTGTGTGCTTCCCAAGTCCTCTTGGACTATTTTGCTTCTAAGTATAATATATTTGAGGAACCACAGTTGGAAATAGCATGTTTGCCTGTCCCTAGCACAGTCCATTTCGAGTTAGACCTTGTGCATGATGAACCCCCGAAACTGCGCGATTTTGTTTTCAAAATTATATCTTCTGTAAAATCCAGGTTTGGGGGTAGCTCATCTTGTTTCACAGTTTCACTTGCGTTTCTTTCCTGTTATATTTGTGTGAAGCTGTTGAAACCTATACACTTTGTCTTTTGGGTTGATCCTCAACTCTTTAGATTGTTAGTGTA
>NW_020643240.1:0-416 GCF_003573695.1 Papaver somniferum
AATTTGAAAAACAAAAAAATATACACTGTTTCAGTAGAATTATAGGAAAAAAGAAAGAGACATAGACATAAGAGAGATTTCTATTGATAATGGATCAACCTTATTACATAGCTATAGTATCCTTTATATACATGGAAGGTGAACCCTAACTATATAGATGGGCCGCACATCTATGGGTCGTAGGCCCTACAACACTCCCCCTTGTGCAGTCCAATAGAACTTCATATGTAGTGCTTCCACATAGTGTTTCGAATGTAGTTCTTCAAATGCCGTCCTCTCCTTGATGACTTGCGCCAAAATCAATTGCCTCATTAAAACTTAGACAAGGAAAAACCCGGTGGGACAAAACCTTGGTACAGATCTTCACATGTAGTACTTCACATGTAGTTTATCACATGCAATACGATCTTCAAAGA
>NW_020643241.1:0-217 GCF_003573695.1 Papaver somniferum
ATAAAAAGGACTAATTTTCAATAGTTTGATTGTATCCTCTAGAGACGAAGAACTAGTACTATAATCTTCTTGCTCGTAAGACTGATGCATGTGTGGATAGTAATTGGGCTCACCAGGGTATGACCCATATCCTTCCAAAGGATGGCGTTCCCAACCACTATTCCCAACATGGTCATAAAAAGGATGATGTCCATATTCAAATTCAGGTCGATACTCA
>NW_020643241.1:228-591 GCF_003573695.1 Papaver somniferum
CTTACCTCCCGTACCAGACGGGGGATGAACCGTTGAAGTCGACTCGGGCCACGACTCCTATGTCATGTACGAACCCGAGGGGCCGAGACGATATAGTAATCGTCGTCCTTCCCTGCACACAGTTTATATAATTTTATTTTTTTTAATAATACCCTTCCGTAGGGTTAAAAAAAGAATAAAGTCCAATTGTTTAAAGTCCAAAGTCCAAAATAAATAAATAAAAAAAATTACAGTTTTCCTCACACACTCTAAAAAAATTAAAAATTAAAAATAAAATCCTAAAATTGTCTTTTTTTCTTCTCTTTTCGCTTTTCGCTTTAAGCTTTTTCCTCTCCAAGTCCTTAGTGCTCCACTTCGAACCTG
>NW_020643241.1:602-1000 GCF_003573695.1 Papaver somniferum
AATTAAAAATTAAATCCTAAAATTGTCCTTTTTTCTTCTCTTTTCGCTTTTCGCTTTAAGCTTTTTCCTCTCCAAGTCCTTAGTGCTCCACTTCGAACCTGTAAATCAAAGAAAAAAAAAACAAAGTAAAAAGGAACAAATAATAAAAAAAAAACCTAAAAAAATAAATAAAAATAAATCTATAAACAAGTCCGCGTCGGTGGCGCCATTTTGTTTTAGTAGTTTTAATGCGGTAAATAAGAGTTCGTTGCTCGGACTTGTAAAGATTAAGATATATACAGAAAATATGTCACAAGATCAAGAGGAACCAGGACTCAGGATTCCAATGTGTTTCATATTCAAGTGGCTCGGAAAATAATCCTAGGCGATTATAGCTCAAAATAAAACAAATATTAACT
>NW_020643242.1:0-345 GCF_003573695.1 Papaver somniferum
AAATCCTTCTAATTCCCAACGTTGATACTTCCCAGCACTAAGCATCTTCATTGTAGGTAGTGAGTCATGACTCGCAGCCCACACATCAAAACTGACCTTGTGGGGGAATTAATTCATTCCACCACAATTTTACAGGGGGTTAGTCGTGGAAGAGTTCGAGAGATTTTAATGTATTTGGGTTTTCTCCTGTTAGTCCTGAGGGAGTTTGAGGGAGTCTCTCCAAATCCCCGTTAGTCGTGGGGGAGTTTAGAGGAGTCTCCTAAACTCCCTAGAAAACACCTGTTAGTCGCTGGGGAGTTTAAAAAAAGCTCTTGAACTCCCTGTTAGTCATAAAACCCTACAATA
>NW_020643242.1:545-733 GCF_003573695.1 Papaver somniferum
GAAAAATTATCTCGTTGCAAAAAATAACATACTATTGATACAGAGATATGATCATTTTCATTTATTTTTTTCTTTTGATTAAAGATCAATGTTATTTGCAAATGAGGGTTTATTGTTTCTTAAAAGAGAATGAGTTAGGAGTGAACTCTCTCAAACTCCCCCAAACTCCCTCTAATAAACTCTCTCAA
>NW_020643242.1:744-1000 GCF_003573695.1 Papaver somniferum
ATCAAACTCCCCCAAACTCCCTCTAATAAACTCTCTCAAACTCCCTACACTCCCCCAAACTCCCTAAACTCAAAAACACCAAACTCTCTCAAACTCCCTACACTCTCTCAAACTCTCTCAAAATTCCTGAGATTTAAAATACACTCAACTCCCCAGAAATCACTCGAGGACTAACCCCTGTTAGCCATGAATCAGAACCACCATGTTCTAATTTCCTATTGTTTTTGAAGCGATTGGAGTCAGTGGAGTTGCAGAG
>NW_020643243.1:0-154 GCF_003573695.1 Papaver somniferum
TTACTTGTTTCTTACTCAAAAAAGATCCCTCTCCTCCTTTACAACTGAACGACTATTTATAGGGAAATACATAGTGGATGACAGCTAATCTGTCCTTTATTTTCGGATATGGCTTGCGACATTCTCGCAACCTTACAAATGTTAATCTCGCAAA
>NW_020643243.1:354-558 GCF_003573695.1 Papaver somniferum
TGGCGGTGTAGCCTTTACCTGAGCCATGCAACAGGTACCCTCTTATATGACGTACTTTGGGTCTTACATTTGCCTCTTGCGAAATTTTATTCGCGAACTAGGGTGTACGCCATAAAGGTTCGCCCCTTTCTTTTATGTCATTGTTCTGTGATTATTTCTGCGAAAGTTTCGCACATCATGATCTTGTTTTGATATGAATAATCT
>NW_020643243.1:758-1000 GCF_003573695.1 Papaver somniferum
GACTATTTATAGGGAAATACATAGTGGATGACAGCTAATCTGTCCTTTATTTTCGGATATGGCTTGCGACATTCTCGCAACCTTACAAATGTTAATCTCGCAAACTCTCTAAATTTTGCAAGACCATCACATGATTTTAGCTGATGTCGTTATTATATCATTTCTGAAATTGTTCTGCGACGCTGTTGTGTTGCGTTGTTAATAATTTCGCTGAGATATTATTGCTGCGACATTCTGATCCT
>NW_020643244.1:0-462 GCF_003573695.1 Papaver somniferum
TACAGCATGTATAGAAGGCAGCGGTTCTGTACCCAAGAGATTAGATCTAACATTGTCATAGCATGGTTGAAGACCCATAAGGAATTGACGCACCTGATCAGCCATACGTCTGTTACGGAGAGTAACATTGAGTCCACAGCTACAACCAGTGCAAGTGCAAGAAGGAAGAGCATCAAAGTCATTGATGTCATCCCATAGCTTCTTTAAACGTCCATAATACTCTAACATAGGCTCAGAAGGCTGTTGTTTACAACTAGCAACAGCGGACTTCAATTGATATATCTTTATACCATTACCCAGTGAAAAACGAAGTTTAATATCTTCCCAAAGATCATAAGCAGTGTCACGATAAGAAATTGTGGAGCGAACGCTTGGCTCAATGGTATTAAAAATCCAAGCAACAATCATATAGTTTGCAGTCCACCAATCCTCAAGATCAGTGGAACTATCATCAGGTGTACT
>NW_020643244.1:473-1000 GCF_003573695.1 Papaver somniferum
TAAAAATCCAAGCAACAATCATATAGTTTGCAGTCCACCAATCCTCAAGATCAGTGGAACTATCATCAGGTTTACTATACGTACCGTTAATGAAACCAAGCTTGCGTTTAGCACCCAAGGAGACTCGAAAACCTTTAGCCCATTCTTCATAATTGGAACCTTTGAGGACAACATGAGTAATAAGCGTTCCCGGACCATCATTAGGAGCTAATGCATACAATGACTTAGGAGGTAGTTCAACCGAAGGTTGTTGAACCAATGTTTGGTGAACTAAATTCTCTCACATGGATCGAAAATTTGACTCACAATACCATGAAGGTTTGTGGAACTACTAAAATATGAAGAACACAATCTTTTGTTTTTTTGATTTGTTTCTTGCCTCATTTACAAAAAAACGTTTCCTATATAAATAAGTCTAGTGCTAGAAAATAATCCATCATCAAAACAAGATCTCTTAAGCTAGGCAAGATAATATACAAGATATGCACAATATATATCCTAAACTAGGTAAGATATTATATACAACA
>NW_020643245.1:0-566 GCF_003573695.1 Papaver somniferum
GTCCTTTACTGGAATTTGCTTGTGTAGATTGGTGATAACAGTGTGAAGAAACTCTGAGTTTGAACTAGTAAGAAGAATGTCATCAACATAGACTAAAGCCACTGAAACCTGAACACTCATTTTGTGCAAAAATAATGAAGTATATGTTATTGAAGACACAAACTGCAAATCAATAAGAGCATTCTTGAGTTTCTCATACCATGCTCTTGGTTCCTGCTTCAATCCATATATGGAATTATGTAATAAATACACATGATGTGGTTTATTTGGATCCACAAAACCTAGTGGCTGACTCATGAAAACCTGCTCTTTGAGATCACCAGGGAGAAAGGTGATTGACGCATTTATGTGTCTAATATAGCTCATTTGTATATATTGTTAGTACTCGATATTGTACTTATTCGGTTATTTTATGTATTTGTAGGTGTTTTTGGAAGAATAAAGCTTTTGCGGCGAAATTGGCTAAAAAATGGTTTTTGCGCCCGTGGGAGAAAATTACTATACGGACTCTCATTTTGGATAAGGGGTAACCTAATTACTAAGGAGTGACCCATTTCCAGGCATCT
>NW_020643245.1:607-1000 GCF_003573695.1 Papaver somniferum
ATTTTGGATAAGGGGTAACCTAATTACTAAGGGGTGACCCATTTCCAGGCATCTTCTAAAGGGAGACCCGAACTGGATAGGGGGAGGTCATCTTCAAAGTTTCAAAACTGGATTTTGGCGGGAAAAAAGGCAGCAGCGTCAACAGTTTTGGATCAAGGATTTGAGCAACCTAGCAGGAGATTCAATGGGCAAATTTGGTACCCACGGACTCTACAAGACATAAGGGACCTGTTAGAAGCGATTAGACCCATCTAATTGGGCTGGATAAGTCAGAAAATCCACACAAAGTCAAGACAGTGCACACGGTCCCTGTTTAGGGTTTTGAATTGGTTTGAAAGATTTGGGAGAGATTCTTGCGTGGGATATACTTCAAAACAGTTGAGTTCAAGTCAG
>NW_020643246.1:0-259 GCF_003573695.1 Papaver somniferum
AGAGAGAAAAAAAAAAGAGAGACATTTTTATTTTTGTAATTTTTTTTTTTTAATTAGACTTTCTTTTCTTTTTTTTTTTTTTTATGGACTTTGGACATTAATTTTGGGACATTTTTATTTTTATTTTTAAACCCTACAGAAGGGTACCCTTAAATATAAACTGTTTGCAGGGAAGGACGACGATTACGATATCGTCTCGGCCCCTCGGGTTCGCACACGGCATAGGAGTCGTGGCCCGAGTCGACTTCAGCGGTTCTTC
>NW_020643246.1:459-711 GCF_003573695.1 Papaver somniferum
GGTTTGAACTATTTTATTTATTTGCCTGTTTAATTTAAATCTAGAAAAATTGTTTTCTTCACAAGTCTGAAAAGACCCTGTTTTTACCACTACTACAATTACTATTTGAAAAACCATCAATTCATCATTCTTCAAATGCTCTCAATGACGTCATCCAACAAGAAGTTAGGCTTTCCTTGCTTAATTGAGCAAATTTGTCGAGAATATTCTATTTCTCCTATTGGCAACTCCATTGGAACTCCTAAATTTGCT
>NW_020643247.1:0-123 GCF_003573695.1 Papaver somniferum
TAAACCAGACATATATTCCCGAAGAACAGCCTAGCATTATCAATCACCTCACAATAATCCTAATCGACGCAGCGAAAAAAGATATTGTGGAATCACAAACGATGAGACGAAGTGTTTGTGATT
>NW_020643247.1:323-699 GCF_003573695.1 Papaver somniferum
CGTCAAAGTTCAATTGTATCACAACTTCAACAACAATACTATGGTGATATGTATCACTCCCCCTTAGTCAATACTCCATCTCACATGGAAACCACTCCCCCTTACATAATGATCCGAAAACCATATGTATTTGTATTGTGAACTACATATTAATTCTCCCCATTTTTGTCAATAAAATTGGCAAAGGTACAAGAACGGGATCCTAATGAAATTTCCGAAAGAGACATTTCTTGACCACAAGAAAGCAAAAATATATCATCTTATTTAGATGCAATCATAAAGCCGAAGCTAAATGCATTCATCAAGGAGTTTGTAAAGATATAAGATAACCCCTATAATATTCCACAGCCGCACTCCCCACAAAGATTTGGCAATT
>NW_020643247.1:710-1000 GCF_003573695.1 Papaver somniferum
AGATATAAGATAACCCCTATAATATTCCACAGCCGCACTCCCCACAAAGATTTGACAATTAAGCACAAGTACTTGTATGGACAAAGGTGGGGGTACAACAACCACACCCAATATTTCGCTTAGCAATCTGTATGGAAAAACTCCAATATACTTTATAGAGAATCAACTAGACAGTCAGACTCAATCTAGATAAAAAGTATATCAACGAGTTTATATCTCAATATCTCGATTTGATATATACTCAAGCAAACAGAAATCTGCTAGTATTTATCAAATACTAGAGAGATAAC
>NW_020643248.1:0-180 GCF_003573695.1 Papaver somniferum
GTTCAACATACACATCTTCTCGCAATTCACCAGGTAAGAATGCTGTCTTAACGTCTAAGTGGTGAATTTCCCATGAGTTTGATGCTGCTTCTGCTATTAAGAGATGAATTGTCTCTAGTCTAGCAACTGGTGCGAAAACTTCATCAAAGTCTATGCCTGATTCTTGAACGTATCCCTTAG
>NW_020643248.1:380-702 GCF_003573695.1 Papaver somniferum
ACCCCATCTCATGTGAAACATTCCTGGATCCCTACTTGGTCCATCATTAGTTTCTTTCCAGTTCAAGTTTGCTTTTTCATCGAATACCACATCTCGACTCATTATTACTCTTTTCGTTGTTGGATTGAATAATCTGTAAGATTTGGATCCAGGCTCAATTCCTAGATGCACAAGAGTCTAAGATCGATCATCCAGTTTCTTAAGAGTTGCAGAATCAACTTTTGCGTATGCTTTGCAACCAAACACTCTTAAATGATCTATGTTTGGTTTTCTCTTTCGCAAACTTTCATATGGAGTCATGTCTTTCAGAGCTTTCGTAGGT
>NW_020643248.1:713-1000 GCF_003573695.1 Papaver somniferum
ATTTTCTCTTTCACAAACTTTCATATGGAGTCATGTCTTTCAGATCTTTCGTAGGTATCCTGTTTATTAGGTATGTGGAGTGTCGTACAGCTTCTCCCCATAGATAATTAGGTACCTGCATAGCCTTTAAAGAACTTCTTGTCATCTCCATTAGAGTCCTGTTTCTCCTCTCCACCACTCCGTTTTGTTGTGGTGTATATGGTGTTGTGAGTTGCCTTTTGATTCCATTTGACTCACAGAACTTGTTGAACTCTAAGGAAGTGAACTCTCCTCCTCTATCAGTTCTA
>NW_020643249.1:0-436 GCF_003573695.1 Papaver somniferum
CGTAACCGGTTTCCAATAGGACAAAACTTGATAATTACGCCTAGGTTAGATTCATCCAAAACACAGACGTAAATAGTTTTTGCATGGGTATTTATTACTTGTTTTACGTCTTGGTTAGGATTTTGGATTTCCAAACGTAAGTGAGAACGTCTAGGTTATATTTTCATCGTTTCCAACCGTAATTGAAAACGTCTAGGTTAGAGGTTGAATTTTTCAACCGTAGCCCTTACTATGCCTAAAACGTCTGGGTCCGTGTACCTTATAACCTGGACGTAATTCTAGTATTCTTTCTTTCTTTTTTTGACTAATATTGTGATATTTTGGTTGATAGATTGTGCTTCCACCTAGCCCAATGCCTTCTCAACCTAATGCAAACGAAATTCTAACCAAAGATTCATCCCATCACTATTTGAATGACTTGGTAAGTGTTTTTTTT
>NW_020643249.1:537-1000 GCF_003573695.1 Papaver somniferum
TTTTTTTTTCCTTTTTTGAAACTAATGGAAAGATATGTTGCTCATTCACTATGTTTTTGTTTTTTTACTAACTTTGAGTTTTTGGAACATGTAGAGATGGAAAGATAAAGAAGATGCAAAGAAATGGGCTAGAGAACGTGGCAAGTCAATTATGTGTGTTATAGTTTGTAATGGATCAACAAATGACCGCCACTTTCAAATGGTTTGCGAGTGTAGTGGAGAAAGTAAAAGTCATGTGAAAAAGGGTACCGTATATGAACCAAAGACGAATAGGAAGAATACTACTTTCACTAAGAAGACTAAATGCCCGTTCAAGATTCAATTCAAGCACAACAAGAAAAGTGTGAAAAGTGAGGAGTGGTATTGGTATTTGGAGAAAGTTGTATGCGGTTGTCATAACCATCCCATACCGGATACTTTGCTATCCCATCCTTATGCGGCGCGACTTAATGCTGAAGAAAAA
>NW_020643250.1:0-380 GCF_003573695.1 Papaver somniferum
GGGAAAAACGATTTGCTGGTTTTTAAGGAATTGAGGAGACGACCGTACGGAGGAGACTCCTCGAACCGAGCGAAATGTTAAACCTCACACAGATACACCACTGCAAAGGGGGTGCTTTAGATTCGAGAGATCAATCTGTAGTACTCCGGCCTAAATCAAGACAATGACCGTTCCATAGTAAATTCGGTCGCAAGAGAGGATGGGTTGATCTGTAGGAGGGAAGCTGGGAAATGTGTGGAATCAATGGTAATCAAAGATTGTGGGTGTGTGAATTCTGAATATGATAAGCTCTGAATGATTGAAATTGCTCAATTGAGAGTAGTTGCTCAATTGATGAGTTGATGATCTCGTGTTGTCGATGAGACGTGAGATTGATGATA
>NW_020643250.1:396-1000 GCF_003573695.1 Papaver somniferum
CTCAATTGATGAGTTGATGATCTCGTGTTGTCGATGAGACGTGAGATTGATGATACTGTTGATGCTGATCATTCAATCATGATTCAGAGACTTATTTATATTGCTGGAATTGTAGGCACCATGATCCCATGAAGTACGACAGTTGATGGAATCAAGGAGTGGGGAAGTGGAGATCGTGTTTGAAACCAGTTGCTCAACGTGTGGAGACTTGGTCGATTTTCCACCCACTACCTCGTGAATTCCTTCAACTGATTGCACGACTTGCTCACATTCCATCGTGTGTTTGAACACACGTGTCGTAGACCGCCAGACCAAAACCCTAAGTGATATCCCCCCAAGTGACACGATTGACGTCTCGTGGTTTGTTAGTCAATTGATGACTTCGTGGTTTGATGGGACGATAAGTCCATGTAGTCATTGAGTTGAACATGATGTTCTGAAACTCATGAATTGAACATGTCATGAGACAGAGGTATAGTTCTTAGGATGAAGTGAGCAAGTATTGCTCATTTTATGGATCGTTGAATATTGATTGTTGAACCAATATTGAGAAAATATTCCTCATCTGAGCAAGTGCTGCTCATGTGATGAATTGTTGAATATT
>NW_020643251.1:0-389 GCF_003573695.1 Papaver somniferum
CAAAACCAACACAAAAAGAAAGAGTTCATAAAAATGTTGAATTTTATATACGTTAACTCAAAAAAGGCTACACACTTCGTTATAAGTCAGAAATTGATTTCTGAGACTGAATTGTAAACTAGATAAACTCATCTTTAACAGATAAAGTTTGAAAACTGTATTATAATCACAAATAACATGTTCTAAGGCATTACATCTAGTAAAAATTTCATATCTATGTACGTTGATTCTAGAAAATATGAAAGAAAGCAAATTACACAATAGAAGAAGGATGAAAGACCAAGAAGAACTAATCCAAATCCTAAAAAATTTCATCTATCTTGAATCAAATTGAAAGACAAAACCAAAACAAAAAGAAAGAGTTCATAAAAATGTTGAATTTTATATAC
>NW_020643252.1:0-1000 GCF_003573695.1 Papaver somniferum
TCTTTAGCTGCATTTTTTTCCCGCCAAAAACATGGTTTTTGAATGTTGAAGATGGTTGCCCCACATCCAGAGTAGGGGTGAGATTAGCAATTGCCTGGAAATGGGATGCACCTTAGTAATTAGGTTACCCCTTATCCAAAGTGAGAGCCTGAATAGCAAATGTCCTCCGGGTGCTTTCCGACAACTTTTCGAGCCAATTTTTTTCAAAAATGTTTATTAGCCAAAAATACCTACAAATAAATAAAACACAATAATAAGTACAAAAATGAGCCCTAAAAATATATAGAATCGAGACAAATCGGACACAAAAATGTGTCTATCACCATGCTAGCCACATCTCCGCGCCAAGGCATGCCAGCCGCATCACTGCGCCAATGGCATGCCATACCAGCTGCACCTCTGCGCCAAGGCATGCCAACCATGCCATCCGCACCGCTGCGCCAATGGCATGCCATGCCATCCGCACCTCCGCGCCAAGGCATGACAACCATGCAAGCCGCACCTCCATGCCAAGGCATGCCAACCATGCCAGTATCACCACTGCGCCAATGGCATGCCATGCCAGACGCACCTCCGCGCTAAGGCATGCCAACCATGCCAGCTGCACCACATGTGCCAATGGCATGCCAACCACCTAGCTGCGCCATACCATGGCGGCCTTCCCGATGCAGCTACCAAAACGAATGCGTGCGATGATCAACGACCACGCTTCCATCTTAGATGAAAATCTTAGCCGTCCAATGTGTCCAAACAACGCATGGTAACCTTTGGCCCAAACCCTAGTTTTGGACACACCAAACCGCGACAAGGCATGCCATGCCACATGTGCCAATGGCATGCCAACCACCTTGTCGCGTCATACCATGCCGGCCTTCCCTATGCGACTACCAAAACGAAGGCGTGCGATGATCAACGACCACCCTTCCATCTTAGATGCAAATCTTAGACGTCTAAGGTCGCCAAACAACGCATGGTAACCTTTGGCCCAATGCCAAAACCC
>NW_020643253.1:0-194 GCF_003573695.1 Papaver somniferum
AAAAGAGAGAAAAAAAAAAGAGAGACATTTTTATTTTTGTAATTTTTTTTTTTAGACTTTCTTTTCTTTTGTATTTTTTTTATGGACTTTGGACATTAACTTTGGGACATTTTTATTTTTATTTTTAAACCCTACGGAAGGGTATCCTTAAATATAAACTGTTTGCAGGGAAGGACGGTGATTACAATATCACC
>NW_020643253.1:394-689 GCF_003573695.1 Papaver somniferum
TAACAGCACGTGAAGAAGCTCAACAGAAGCGATTATTCTCTCAACAGCGCAGAGAAGAAAAAGAAAAGAAAAAGTCGGAATTTATACGAGATATTTGGGGTCTGTGGGATATATAAGAGTGTTTTCAAGTCATAAAAAGTTTGAGAAGAGTATAGGAGAGAATTGGGAGAGGTTTAGAGCACTACAGAGCAAGAAAATCCAAGTTGCAGAGATTCTGGTTCTGCTGCTGCTGCTGCTGCTGCGAGGAGGAAGAACGTGAAGAACAGACTCTCCAAGACCGTCGTTTATCAACAGT
>NW_020643253.1:748-888 GCF_003573695.1 Papaver somniferum
GTTCTTCAACAGTGCAAACAGCGAACTCTCTGTGTCGTTGTTATACAACACCTTTGTTGTATCAATTATTTTCAGCACTACCCCTTTGTAACAGTGACGCTGCAACAGTATAACAGCGTTACAAACTTCAATTATCAATT
>NW_020643254.1:0-534 GCF_003573695.1 Papaver somniferum
ATCTTGGTATGCGTGTATACCAGAGAAGAGATTCTGTCCTCAGACTCAGATTGCCACAAACACAGACTTGTAAGGTCTTTAACCGTGTTTGCCTGCTATGATACCAATTGAAAAAGCGGGGGTAAAATAACCACACCTAATATTTCGGTTAGCAATTTGTATGGACTAACTCCAATATAATTTCAAGAGAATCAACTAGACTCAATCTTAATAAAGTATATCAAAGAGTTATATCTCTCTTTTTCGATTCAATTCTTACTCAAGCAAATAGAAATCTGCGAGTCTAAATGAATACAAGAGAAATCACTTGAACGGTACCAAAGACCAATGTCCAAGTATCAATCAATTTCAATCAACAACCAAAGGTTGGATTTTCAATTGATTGATTCAAACGCACAACCTGTGATATTTCAATTATATAACAAAATATAATGCGGAAAAGAAATAACACAGACACCAGAATTTTGTTAACGAGGAAACCGCAAATGCAGAAAAACCCCGGGACCTAGTCCAGATTGAACACACACTGTATTA
>NW_020643254.1:545-1000 GCF_003573695.1 Papaver somniferum
TTAACGAGGAAACCGCAAATGCAGAAAAACCCCGGGACCTAGTCCAGATTGAACACACACTGTATTATTACGCTACAGACACTATCCTACTACAAACTAACTTTGGTCTGGACTGTAGTTTAACTCCAATCAATCTCACACTGAACCAAGGTACAGTTGCGCTCCTTACGTCTCTGATCCCAGCAGGATACTACGCACTTGATTCCCTTAGTTGATCTCACACACAACTAAGAGTTGCTACAACCCAAAGTCGAAGACTTTAATGAACAAATCTGTATCACACAGAAAAGTCTACGATAATAGATAAATCTGTCTCCCACAGAAATACCTACAAGTTTTGTTCCGTCTTTTGATAAATCAAGGTGAACAGGAACCAATTGATAACCAGGACTTTCTCGAAGAACAGCCTAGAATTATCAATCACCTCACAATAATCTTAATTGACGCGGAGAAAA
>NW_020643255.1:0-331 GCF_003573695.1 Papaver somniferum
ATTATGACATGATTCTGGGGCGCTCGTGGGTACATAAAAATAAATCAAAATTAGGAGTGTGCCCTCTGCCAGTGTCAATACCTGAGAGGATTTGCAACAAGCCATCCAACCCTGAAGATTATCTGTTGTCGTACCAGCAACTTGCCAATGTGACGCAATTACCTGGAGAGAGCCCATCAACATACATTCGAAGGTTTAGAACCCAAGTAAGTCTTATTGAACAACCCTTTCTGCAACCAGTCACTCCTCTTTCCGCCAAGGCTCGGGGACTCGCCCCGATCAACGACCCAGCCGCCACTGGGAGATGTGAATGGGGGGGGGGGGGGGGGGG
>NW_020643255.1:387-1000 GCF_003573695.1 Papaver somniferum
GGGGGGGGGGGGGGGTGGTCCTTTCAAGTGCTTTGTCAAAAATTTAGAAGTTGTCTCAGTCAAAGATAACGGGCTCAAGAATCAATTGGTTGTAAAATGCCCAAACCCATTTCAAATTGGAGATATGGTAGTCAAAGTGACCTCGTTTCAAGTTGGAGATGTAACAGTGAAGGTAACCGCTCAACCTGATTCGCCTACAGAAAGGGAAGACGAGACATACCTGGTGGCATATGTTATCTTAGGTGGTTACTCCAAACTCATCAATGCCGACAAATTGGAAGGCGTGATAATTCACTAACGATGGCTCAATCCCTTCAATACCTAAAACGTTGTGCTACCTTTTTCTCCAGCGTTTTCCTTTTAGTATTTCCTTCAGCAATTTCCCTTTTCATTCGATATTTGTAATTCCTCTAAAAATGATTGCACTGCTTGCATTCATAATTAGGGTTTCAATTTCAATTAAGAGCATCTTTCCTTAAAAATAAGTTTTCCTGAATCATCTCAAAGGAAAAATACCAAGTAAATCCAAACCCTCACAGAGCCATTACCCATCAATTAGAAACCAATTTTTTTATCAAACCCTACAAGAAATATCTTATTCAAAAAAAATACT
>NW_020643256.1:0-623 GCF_003573695.1 Papaver somniferum
CCCACCATGCTGGATTTTCCTGTGCGGCTACCAAACGAAGGCGTGCAACGATCAACGACCACCCTTCCATCGTAGATGTAAATCCTAGCCGTCCAAGGTCGCCAAACAACGCATTGTAACCTTATCCCAAAACCCTAGTTTTGGCCACGCCAAACCGCGCCAAGGCATTCCATGCCACATGTGCCAATGGCATGCCAAACACCTTGTCGCGCCGTACCATGCCGGCCTTCCTTACGCGGATACCAAAACAAAGGCGTGAGACGATCAACGGCCACCCTTCCATCCTAGATGCAAATCCTAGCCGTCCAAGGTCGCCAAACAACGCATGGTAACTTTTGGCCCAAAACCCTAGTTTTGGCCACGCCAAGGCATGCCATGCCACATGTGCCAATGGCATGCCAACCACCTTGTCGCGCTATACCATACCGGCCTTCCCTATGCGGCTACCAAAACAAAGTGTGTGACGATCAACGGCCACCCTTCCATCCTAGATGGAAATCCTAGCCTTCCAAGGTCGCCAAACAACGCATGGTAACCTTTGGCCCAAAACCCTAGTTTTGGCCACGCCAAACCGCGCCAAGGCATGCCATGCCACATGTGCCAATGGCATGCCAACCACCTTG
>NW_020643256.1:684-1000 GCF_003573695.1 Papaver somniferum
ACCATGCCGGCCTTCCCTACGCGGCTACCAAAACGAAGGCGTGCGACAATCAACGACCACCCTTCCATCCTAGATGCAAATCCTAGCCTTCCAAGGTCGCCAAATCACGCATGGTAACCTTTGGCCCAAAACTCTAGTTTTGACCACGCCAAACCGCGCTAAGGCATGCCATGCCACATGTGCCAATGGAATGCCAACTAGCTTGCCGCGCCATACCATTCCGGCCTTCCCTATGCGGCTACCAAAACGAAGGCGTGCGACAATCAACGACCACCCTTCCATCATAGATGCGAATCCTAGCCATCCAAGGTTTCCA
>NW_020643257.1:0-374 GCF_003573695.1 Papaver somniferum
CTTTTCCTTGGTGGCGTCCCAGCAGAGGAAAAACAGGTTCAGAACAGCAGGTCCAACAACAAATGAAGTGAAGCAGATGCAGATGCAAATGCTATCCAGTGAAATGCAAAAAATAGCTAATAAAAAACACAGACCCAAGTCCCCGGCAGCGGCGCCAAAAACTTGGTGGGCCCGGGAACGTGTAAAAATTAAGCGTAATAATCACGCGGGCCTACAGTAATACCGCAAGTGCACGGTCGTCAGTTGTAGCTCGTGCAAGTACGGGTCGATCCACAGAGACTGGGGGTGTTTGGAGTTTCTAGCTATTTGGGTTCTAGTTGGCTATTGGGCTTTAGGTATCAAAGGGTTGTGGTACCAATGGGTTATGAATATCC
>NW_020643257.1:385-592 GCF_003573695.1 Papaver somniferum
TATTGGGCTTTAGGTATCAAAGGGTTGTGGTACCAATGGGTTATGAATACCCTTTGGAACTGTTGGGCTTAATGGGTTTGTTGTAATGATGAAGTGCTTTAGGCCTTGGGCCTTTGAATGATTTGGGCCGTGAACTAGAGCTAGGATTTTTAGCTATGAACCTGGGCTTTTAACTTTTGGAATTGCACTGGGCCTTGGGCTAACAGT
>NW_020643257.1:603-854 GCF_003573695.1 Papaver somniferum
ATGGGTTATGAATACCCTTTGGAACTGTTGGGCTTTGAATACCCTTTGAGTAAATTGGGCTTAATGGGTTTGTTGTAATGATGAAGTGCTTTAGGCCTTGGGCCTTTGAATGATTTGGGCCGTGAACTAGAGCTAGGCTTTTTAGCTATGAACCTGGGCTTTTAACTTTTGGAATTGCACTGAGCCTTGGGCTAACAGTGACTGTGAATTGAGCCTTAGGCCTTAACCTGAACTGTGGTCTGGGCCTTGGA
>NW_020643257.1:865-1000 GCF_003573695.1 Papaver somniferum
AAGTGAACTGTGAGCTGGGCTTGATAGAGCTATCAGTTTGGTTTTTGAATGAGTCCACAGTGAACTGGACTGGGCTCTTAATGATCAATGCACTTAGGCCACAGTGAGCTTCAATGGACTAATGGGGAGCAAAAC
>NW_020643258.1:0-258 GCF_003573695.1 Papaver somniferum
CTTCAGCAGCAACAGCAGCAGAGACAGGCTTCCTGTAATCTCTGATTCTCGCCTCCTGAGCTCTCCTCTCGACCCAAAACTCTCGACAGGGACCGTGTTTCCTTTTTTACTCTGTTTCCTTTTTCCGGCAATTCCATCCCAATTCGATCGATCCAAACGCATGTATTAAACCTGTTTTGCTCTATCAAGTCCATCCCAATCGATTTCCAGTGTTGAATCACCCTGAAACTCGTTCAAATCTTCAATCCAAAATCAACA
>NW_020643258.1:458-867 GCF_003573695.1 Papaver somniferum
AAATGAACCTATCCTAATGGATTGAGATATTAGTCTGACTAATATCAACACACTGGCATATACAAGGGAACTAGTGGTCGATAACCTAACTCTAGGTCAACACAACTGGCATATACAAGGGAACCAGTGGTCGACTTTATTGAATTTATTCCTTTTGGTCAAATGGTCTGGTCTCAATTTTCTTCTTCTTTTTTTTTTCATCTTTTTTTTTTTTCTCTTTTTCTTTTTCAACTTTTTTTTTCATGGTATCTCAATCACTCTAATTCACCCTAGAATTGGTAACAACTTAAATCGTGGGCCCCACCTATCACTTAGAGAAACATAGTTTAAAAACAAAATAAAATAAAAATAGAAGTGAAAAGGACTCAACGAGATATGGTGAAACTATCATGTTATTTCTAACACCTGA
>NW_020643259.1:0-493 GCF_003573695.1 Papaver somniferum
TGGAGGTAGAACAGAAACTTGTTTTGGTAGAACCGTAAACCCATGATTGTGATTGAATGTTGGTTTGATCAATCACATAGTTCTTGAAAGTCAGATGAACCAATTCTAAACTTGTTTGGAAGTGTGGAAAATCAGTTTCCAGGTTATAAGTGTGAAAGAGAACTTACAAAGTAAAGATGTCGACAAACTTTGAACACGTGTTGTGAATGTTTATTTCTTTAATTGTTCAAAGATATTCCTTAACGGCTAAGGGAAGAGAATCCCAGGATCGAAACATAAGTAAGTTAAGAATCTTTTAATTAAGGTTATTAATTTCATTTTGTAGGGAAATTACAGAATTAGTAATGTGCATTTACTAATTAGATTTTCCGAGAGATTTCGATCTTTATTTTTGTACAGAGCATTTCCAGGAATTATGGAAACCGAATTTGTGCTTTAATGAATATCTTGAGAATATTTTCGGTTTTGGAAATTCCTTGGTGTCCAAACTTCC
>NW_020643259.1:504-1000 GCF_003573695.1 Papaver somniferum
TTATTTTTGGACAGAGCATTTCCAGGAATTATGGAAACCGAATTTGTGCTTTAATGAATATCTTGAGAATATTTTCGGTTTTGGAAATTCCTTGGTGTCCAAACTTCCTTGTTTATAAATACTTGAAGTTTGCCTTTCTAGAAAACTAATCCTTCGTAACAACAAATTTACTCTTTGTTGTTGTTACTGGTGTAGCCGCCTATTCGTAGAGGAGAGTAACCTAATTAGGAGAAATCTCTTAAGGCCGCTCAGTTTAAAGTCTTCTTTGGGATTGAGAAGCTCTAGCGCGGCCCGTTGGTGGGAAACTAGATAATTGCGGTTTATCTTTTGTTTTCGATTGATTTGATTGACTAGCGCTGGTTGAAATATGATTGCACCTAGTTTGTTTATTCTTGAGAATCTTCTCTTCTGATATAAGATTCACTCAAACTAGTTCATAGTTTCGACAGGGATATTTAGACTATTGTTATGTGATAATCCATTGTTAACTGACTCC
>NW_020643260.1:0-417 GCF_003573695.1 Papaver somniferum
ACATACAAGTTAGATGAGGTGAACAACCTAGTTATGGACAAAAGAACTGCAACAACGACTGAATCTTCTTTGGAAGATATCCTCAATAGGTTAAGTGAAAACTTAGATCCAACACTTAGGGAGCTTTATTTAGAAGAGACCCTTGAGAGGATAGTTGAGTCGACACGTAGACTTGAGTTAGAGACGAACGAAAGTATTGCTCGAAATGACGTGAATTTCCAATATAGTGTATCCAATAATACTCTTGAAAATTAGGATAGTTATTTGCATAATCAAGATATCGAGGTTAGAATTTGTGACACTCCTTGCGTAGATGAGGTTCAGCCATTTCCATGTTATGATAATGATGAGTATGATGTGGACAATGTTGATAAAGAATCTGAAGTATTTAGGCATGGTGATCAGGAATTTTTTACT
>NW_020643260.1:428-1000 GCF_003573695.1 Papaver somniferum
GTGGACAATGTTGATGAAGAATCTGAAGTATTTAGGCATGGTGATCAGGAATTTGTTACTCCTATTGAGCTTGATAATGATAATGATATTTCTGGTTCAAATCCCGATAATTTTAATTATTATCCACCTATTCAAAAGGACGGGGATTTGACTAGAGATAATACCGTTTTAGACGAAGTTGTACTTCCTTTTGATTACGAAGCCAATGATGGTTTAGAGGAACTAGTTTATCCTGAGAATATTTTTTTCGAGTCTAGAAATTTAGAAACTCTACTCTTAGATGAAAATGAACTAATAGAGATGAGTAAGGATGAACCTGACTTAGAAGAATCAATTGACCATTTCCAGGAATCTGATGACCTAGAAATTAGGGAAGTTGTGACTGGTTTTTCTAGAGACACTGAAAACTCTAAGTTTGGGGGTGATCATCATTCTCCATGTGCTTTAACTCTTAGAAAGGTCCCTCACTTGGGACTTGACATATGTGCCTCAACCATTTTACAAGATTATCTTCATACGCGTTTTCCCGAACCTAATAATGTCCAGGAAGAAGTTCAGTTGTTAGAAACCCA
>NW_020643261.1:0-435 GCF_003573695.1 Papaver somniferum
TACGACATATACGTACTGCTGATTCATAAACTAAAAACTCAATTGCATGTCAAGAAGTGATGAATCCATAAAATATAACCAAATCAAAGCACATATTTAAGTATTCCATATATGTACTCCTGGATCAAACCAAAAAAAATAAGAGATACCTTATAGATTCATAGTAAACACAAAAAGAAAATAGTACGTCATATATGTACTGAAAGTTGATACACAAAAGAAAACTGAAAAACAAAGCAAAAACCATAAAAATATCAGATCTACTGATGAAATAAAAATAAAACATGATTTTTTATTTAAATCTGAACTTGTTTCATCAAAATCCACTAGTATATCATATACGTACCGATGATTAATACACAATAGCAAACTAAACTGCGAAACTATGAATAAAACAAAAGCAAAAGAAGTTTTTATCAGTACGACATATACGTA
>NW_020643261.1:452-1000 GCF_003573695.1 Papaver somniferum
AAGAGAAAACCTATAGATTCATAGTAAACACAAAAAGAAAACAGTACGTCATATACGTACTGATAGTTAATACACAAAAGAAAACTGAAAAACAAACCAAAAACCATAAAAATATCAGATCTACTAATGAAATAAACATAAAACATGATTCTTTATTTAGATCTGAACTTGTTTCATCAAAATCCACTAGTATATCACATACGTACCGATGATTAATACACAAAAATAAACTCAAAAGCATATCAAAAACAACCAAATGAAGCTAAAATATCAGATCTAGTAACAAAATGTACATAAAACATGATTATTTATGTAGATCTGAACTAACTATAAGACCTCCAAACACAAATTTGGACGAATTGAAAAATCAACCTAAGAATCAAATATAAACCACATACCTTGATTGATTCTTTGTTGATTGTCTTCATCTGTAGGTAACAATAACTTCAAATACGTATCTCAGTTGAATTTCTCCATTACATTAAAAATAAAGATCTAAATAGCTTCAAATAAAATAAGACAACATTAAAACTAACCAAATCTCGGTT